>NW_027555625.1:29462759-29611084 GCF_003287225.1 Phascolarctos cinereus | reverse complement strand
TTTCAAATGCCCCTCATTGCAAAAGCAGGAAATTAGATAAAGTATATGCATGTGCCATCATGTGAAATATATTTCCATATTAGTCATGTTGCAAAAGAAAACATAGAGAAAATTGAAAAAAAAATGAAAAGTAGTATGATACAATCTGTATTCAGAGTCCGTCTGCTGTTTCTCATGAGATGGATAGCATTTTTCATCATAAGTCTTTCTGAATTGTCTTGTATCTTTTTTTTTTGGTGATAATAGCTAAGACATTCACAGTTAATCATTGTACAATATTGCTGTTACTGTGAACAATATTCTTTTGGTTTTGCTTACTTCACTTCATATAAGTTCAGTTGTTCTTTTTTCTTTATTTAAATCTTCACATTAGTCATGTTGTAAAGAAGAATTAGAACCAGTGGCAGGAATCACAAGAAAGAAGAAACAAAACAATAAAAAATGAAGAGATCAAATAGTATTCTTTAATTTGCGTTCAGACCCCATAGTTCCTTCTCTGGATGTGGACAGCATTTTCCCTCAGAGTCTTTTGGAATTGTTTTAAATTCTTACATTGCTGAAAAGAGCCAAGTCTATGAAAGACAGTTAACAGATAATGTGGCTTTTATTTTGTACAATGTTCTCCTTGTTCTGCTCACTTCACTCAGCATCAATTTATATAAGTCCTTCCAGGTTTCTATGAAGTTTGTCTGCTCATCATTTCTTATAGCACAATAGTATCTTATTACAGACATACACCACAACTTGTTCAGCTATTCCCCAACTGATGGGCTCCCTCCATTTACAATTTTTGGCCACAAAAAAAAAAAAAAACTTCAACAAATAGACATATTTTTTTTAATGTAAGTCCTTTTTTTATGATCTCTTTGGAATACAGTCCTGGAAGAGATATTACTGGGTCAAAGGGTATGCACAATTTTATAGCCTTTTGGGCATAGTTGCAAATTACTCTCCAGAATGGTAGGATCAGTTCACAATTTCACCAACAATGCATTAGTTTTCCAATTTTTCCACATCTCCAACATTTATCATTTTCCTGTTTTGTCATGTTAGCCAGTCTGATAGGTGTGGTGTAGTACCTCAGAGATGTTTTGATTTGTATTTCTCTACATATGACTATAGATAGTTTTAATTTCTTCATCTGAAAGCTGCTCATATGCTTTGACCATTTATCAATTGTTGATTGACCTGTATTCTTCTCCATTTGACTCAGTTTGATATATATTTTAGAAATGGAGCCATTATCAGAGACACTGACTGCAAAAAAAAAAAAAAAAAGGAAAAGAAATCACAGCTTTCTGCTTCCCTTCTAACCTTGGTTGCATTTTTTTTTGTACAAAACATTTTCAATCTAATGTAATGAAAACCATCAATTTTGCGTTCAAATGTTTTTTTCTTCATTTATTTAGATAATTATATGATTTTTGGTGGTTTTCTTATTGATATGGTCAACTCTGCTAATAGTTTTTTTTTCAGCCAAATTTGGCAGACTCTTAAGGAATCTGAATATTAGTGAGCTATTGGCTAGATTATAAGAATCTGAGCACCTTAATGGAGTCAAGATGAACCTTATATATAGAAAGACTGTGGGAAAGATCTAGCAATGGCTAAGTACTCTACAGGAACTGTGAAGTAATAAAATGCCAGGTACCTGGGCCATGTGGCCAAGAGAGAATAGAGCCTAGCTAAGATTAAGGGTGGGAAGTGCCTGGGCCATAGGGAGGTAAGAGAATGAAGGGCTAGGTTAGGTTATGGGTAACAGAGAATTTGGGTATAGCCACAATGAAAGACCAGTTGATGGGATTATAACCTCAGGCAAATGCCAGAGATTTGGCCCTGTGGTAAAGTCCAGGGTTTTTCTTTTCTGAGGTCCAGATCTGAGCCCCATCATTCCCCCCTCAAACCAGTGCAACCCAAATTCTTTTGGGGTAAGGGGTGAAGGTTTTGGCAAAGAGCATAGAGCTTTCCCTGCCCTAGGAGATCCCAAAGAGGAGGTTGACTGGAATGGAGCATAGGCTGCATCCAAGAAATGATGGGGAACATTGGCTGGTACCCACTGTTTACTACCAGCTATAGGTGAATGGCCTGCAGTGTGGAAGATGCAAACCTGACAGAAAAGACTGCAGGGCCCAGATATGATAGGATAAAACATCTTTAGCTCTGTTTGGATTCACATAAATTGTCCAACCCTGCAATATGAAATCCACCTCATAGTCAGACTCAGGAACAGCCAGGTAGGCAACATTCCTTTTCAAAGGAACATAATGGGGAAACTGAGCCAGGAGGATCCCATCTTAGACTGAGGCTAAAATTATCCTCTGTGCTTTTCCCAATACTGACTTCCCACCATATCATATTCTCTGAATAGCTTACAGCATTTCTCTCAGATGGTGGATTATTGATTATTGATGGATTATGATCTATGAGAGAACTCAAAAGAAAGTCCTATGAGCTTTTACTTCAACAGCAACTTTCACCAATCACAGCTTAGGAAAAACTTTTGTAGGATTTACATTTCAAATAAAAGTTTGTCCTGGTTTAAAAAGCCAATTGTTAGAGATTATTTCTGTATACTTGCAAATTCTCAGCAGGACAAAACTCAAACAAGCCATTTGGGATGTTTACACAGAAAAAAATAACCAACAATAGCCAAATCATTTTAGCAATAACCAGATTAGGAAAAGTTACTTGACATAACTGATAGAAAAAGTTCATTAATTTGAAACTTGAAACAAACCCATTACCAATCAAGTGACTTCAGTTTTGTTAAATGCCTTTCCAAAATACTTTCCTCAGAGAATCAGCATCTCATCATTAATATGTAAAACTGTAACCTTAAAAGAGCATGCTTACCCAAGTTCAGAAGCCAGCTTCTTTACCTTGAACACAATGCACTGAACCTGGTTGATGCTTCTAGGCAAAGGCTACCCTAGGGCACAAGGCTATTGACAGTGGGGCCCATGGTAAGCTGCTGCCCTTCTCCCCTCCTGCCATTCCTCAGGTAGGGAAGAGTGAAATCAAAATTGAGGTAGAAAGGGTGAAAGTCTCTTCTCCTATGAGAAGGGTTAACAGATATCTTCTTTACTCAAGGGAAGGGTGTGACCAGAATGTAAGGAGGTGTTTCAAAACTCTTTAATGCTAAGGTGTACCCGGGTCCATGCCCTCGAACTGAACCAGTGGACTGAGAGTGTGAGAGTCTACCCCAAAAGCACCTCCAAGCCTTCCAACTGCATGGCAAGAATGAAGAGGGGGAGATTTACATACCTTCCAATCTTGGCTAGAGAAGAACTTGGAGTTTGGCAGCTTCCCAGTATAGACCACCAAAATGTTGAGGTTTAGAGGTTTAGGGGTGCTGGGACCTCAAAATCATGACAAGTGTGTTCTGACCAAAAGAATTCAATTCAAGCCTTCTTTCAGCCAAAAACAAGGTTTATTAGAACATCCACTATATTGGCCAGACTCTTAAGGAATCTGAACATTAGTGAGCTATTGGCTAAATTATAAGAATCTGAGCCACTGATAGTTTTCCTAATATTGAACCAGTCCTGCATTTGTGGCATAAATCCCACCTGGTTATAGTGTATGATATTTGCTTTATAATATATTCATTTATTTGCTAATATTTCATTCAAATTTTCTACATTATATTCGTTAGAGAAATTGATATACAATTTTCTTTTGCTATTTTAGTCTTCTGGTTTAAGTATTTAATACCGTATTTATGTCATAAAAGGAAGTTGGTAAAAATCCCTCATTTTCTATTTTCTCAAATGTATTATTTGGCATTGGAATTATTTTTTTTTCTCTAAATATTTAGTAGAATTTTCATGTAAATCCATCTGGTCTTGGGGATTTTTTTTTTCTTAGTGAGCTCATTGAGGGCTTCCTCATTTCTCCCTCTAACATAAGGCTATTTAAGTATTCTTTTAACTCAGCTCTTAATATGGACAATTTATATTTTTGTACACATTTATCCATTTCACTTAGATTGTCAGATTTATTGGCATATAATTGGGCAAAATAGCTCTTAATAATTTTTTTAATTCTCTCTAAATTGGAAGTGAATTCACCCTTTGCAGTTCTGATACTGTAATTTGGTTTGTATTCTCTTTTTAAAAATTAAATTGATGAACTTTTGTCTCTTTCTTTTTTTTGCCACATAAAACCAGCTCCTGATTGTATTTATTAATGTAATAGTTATCTTACTTTTATGTTTATTCATTTCTGCTATATTTTTGAGGATTTTCAATTTGGTGTTTAAATGTGAATTTAAAATGTATTCTTTTTCTAGTTGTTCTTTGGTACATGCCCACTTCATTGATCTGCTCTTTCACTATTTTATTGATGTAATCCTTTATCTTATTTATTTTTAACAGTTTTAGTATTTTATTTTTCCAATTATATATAGATAATTATCAACATTCATTTTTTTGTAAAATTTTGGGTTCAAAATCTTTCTCCCTACTTCATTTCCCTCCCCACTCTCCAAGAAAGCAAGAAATCAGATATAGGTTATGCATGTACAATCAGGTTAAACATATTTCCACATTTGTCATGTAGTGAAAGAAGAATCAGACAAAAAGGGGGAAACCACAAGAAAGAAAAACCAAACCAAACCAAAAAAAGTGAAAGTGGTATGCTTCCATATACATTTAGATGCCACAGTTCTTTTGCCTGATGTGGATAGAATTTTCCATTTTGAGTCTTTTGGAATTGTCTTAGATCATTATATTGCTGAAAAGGACTAAGTCTATTATAGTTGATCATCACACAATATTACTGTTACTATGTACAGTGTTTTTCTGTCTCTGCTCAATTCACTCAGCACCAGTTCATGTAAGCCTTGTCATCTTTTTTTTTTTCTGAAATCTACCTGTTCATCATCGCTTGTCGAACAATAGTATTAAATTATATTCATACACCACAACTTGTTCAGCCATTCCCCTATTAATGGACATCCCCTCAATTTCCAATTCTTTGGCACCACAAAGAGACCTGTTATAAATACTTTTGTACATATGGGTCCTTTTCCCCTTTTATGATCTCTTTGGGATATAGATCTAGTAGTGGTATTGCTGTATGAAAGGGTAACCACAATTTGGTTACCCTTTGCGTATAGTTCCAAATTGTTCTCTAGAATGATAAGATAAGTTCACAACTCTACCAATAATGCATTGGTTTTCCAATTTCCCCATATCTTCTCCAAAATTCATCATTTTCCTTTTCTGTCATGTTAGCCAATCTGATAGGCAAGATGTGATACCACAGAGTTGTTTTGATTTGTGTTTCTCTAGTCAATAGTGATTTAGAGCATTTTTTCATGTTACTATAGATAGCTTTGAATTCTTCATCTGGAACCTGCGTGTTCACAACTTTTGACCAGTTATGAAGAGGGAACAAATTATGTTCTTATAAATTTGACTCAGTTTTTTTAAAATTTTAGAAATTTGACCTTTATAGGAAATACGGGCTATAAAAATGTTTCACAGCTTTATGAATCTCTTCTAAGTTTAATTGCATTGGCTTTGTTTATGCAAGAAATTTAACGTAATCAAAATCATCCATTTTGCATTTCATAATGTTCTCTATCTCTTGCTTGGTCATATATTCTTCCCTTCTCCATGTTCTCACAGGTTAATTATTTTTTGCTCTAATAATTTGTTAAAGGTATCAACCCTTATTCCAAAACTGTGTACCTATTTTGACTTAATCTTGATATAGGGTATGAGATGTTGATCTATGCCTAGTTTCTGTCTTCCCACAAGTTTTTGTGAAATAGTGAGTTCTTGTCCCTGAAGTTGGAGTGTTGGTGTTTATCAAACCAGAGATTAATGTTGTAATTTACTAATGTGTCTTATGTGTCTAACCTATTCCACTGATGCACATATATTTCTTAGCAAGTATCAAACAGTTTAGATGATTGCTGCTTTAAAATGTAATTTTTGATCTGGCATGGCTAGGCTACCTTCTTTTGATGGTTTCTATTTTTTATTAATTCCTTTGATATTCTTGAACTTGTATTCTTCTAGATGATTTTTTTTTTACCCTAGGGAGGGCAGGAAACTGTGTCCAGACCACTGCATGCTCCAGTTTAGCCCCAGAGAAATGCAGAAAAATTTCACCTGGCCTCAGCACATGCCACACAGCACCAATAGGTCCCAACTCAGCACCGGGTAAGCTGCCAGACTCCTACTGACTCCAGCTGCCACTGCTTGAGTTTCCAGCACACAAAGCTAGGGACCAGGCCTCTGGCCCCAACACAGGAAACTTTGGAGAGTGTCCCCTGTGCTTCAGCAGGAGAATTCAACTTTAAAAACCACAAAATAAGCAAACAAGATGAACAAGAAGCAAAAATAAATGTGGTTTGAGACCCATTCATACTCTGTTTGGAGTTTCAGATATTGGTGTATTGGCAATAATGTCCTCTTCTAATTTTTTTTGATGTAAATTACTATGGTGTCAGGAAATATCAAAACATAAAATCAGAAGATAACATCATTGTCAATACACCAATATCTGAAACCTCAAATGGGAGTATGAATTGGTCTCAAGCTCAAAAATCTTCTTGGAAGAGTTCAAGAAAGATTTTAAAAGTCAGATAAGAGAAGTAGAAGGAAAAAAATGGAAAAAAATGAGAGGTATACAAGAGAGAGTTAATAGCTTGCAAAAGGAAGGACAAAAATGAATTGAAGAAAACAATTCCTTAAAAATACGATTGGCCAAATGGAAAAAAAAAATCCAATGAAGAAAACATCTCCTTAAATTTAGAAGTAGACAAATTGAAAAGGGGGTATAAAGATTCACTAAAGATAACTCCTTTAAAAGGTTTGCCCAAATAGAAAAGGAGGTACAAAAATTAACTAAAGAAACCCATTCCTTAAAATTAGAGTTGTGCAAGTGAAACCTAATAACCCTAAGAGACATCAATAATTAGTTGAAAAAAATGAAAAGAATGCACAAAATAGAAGACAATGTAAAATAACTCATTAGAATAACAACTGACCTGGAAAATAGATCCAGCAGATATGATTTAAGAATTATTGGACTGCTTGAAAGGCATGATAAAAAAAAAAAAAAGATCCTGAGCAGCATCTTTCAAGAAAGTATCAAGGCAAATTGCACTGAGGTCCTACAATCAGAATATAAAATAATTATTGAAAAAATCCACCTATCAGCTCTAAAAGAGATCCCAAAATAAAAATTCCAAGGAATGTTGTAATGAATTCTCAGAATTACCAGGTCAAAAGGGAAATAGTGAAAGCAGCCAGAAAAAAAAATATCGTGGAAATCCAGTAAGGATTTTGCAGGGGTTAACTGCATTTACCTTAAAGGATCAGAGGACTTGGGAATATGATATTCTGGAAGGCAAAGCAATTTGAATTGCAGGCAAGATTCAACTACCTAGCAAAATTTGGCTTAGTCTTTCAGAGGGAAAGATAGACATTCAATGAAATAGGCATCTTTCAATCATTCCTGATTTTAAACAAAGACAGATATGAAAAGATAATTTGTTCTTCAAATACAAGACTCAAGAGAAATATAAAAAACATAAACAGTAAAACAACAGCAACAACATGCAATTTAATAAGGTCAAACTGTTTACATCCCTAAATGGGGATAGGATATTTGTAACTCTTGAGAACTACATCTTTATTATGACATTTAGAAGGAATATTCATACACAGAGAGTGTGGGTGTAATTTGTCTTTGATGGGATGATTAAAAAAATACTTAAGGGGTGAAAAAAGGATTGTACTGGGAGAGTGGAAAGCAGGAGGCAGAAAAAGAAAATTTCATCACATGAAGAGATACAAAGAACTGTTACAGTAGAGGGAAAGAAGGGAAGGAGGCAAGCATTATTTGAACCTTACTCTCATTGTATTTGGCTCAAAAAGGGAATAGCAAACATGTTTATTTGGTTACAGAAATCTATGTTACTCTATATGAAAGTAGATGCAGAAAGTGGAAACAAAAAGGAAAGTTGCTATAATTGAGGGAAGAAGTATTGGGGAAAGTGGAAAGAAAAGGGAGGGGGCTGATATAAGAAAGGGCAGGCAGATGTAGGTTGTGGTGGAAAGTAAAACATTAGTGAGGAGGGAAGGGAGAAAAGAGAGAGAAGCATAAACAGGGTGGAAAATAGGATGGAGTGAAAGACAAAATAAATAATCATAGCTGTGAATATGAATGGAATAAACACCCCCCCCCAAAAAAAAGAAGTATGTAACACAATGGATTAAAAAAAACATATTCTTACGATATGTTGTTTACAAGAAACATGGTTGAAGCTGATACGCATGAAGTTAAGGTAGAAGCATGGAGCGAAATATATTATGCTTCTTCTGAAAAAAAAAAAGCCGGAGTAGCAATCCTGATCTCAGACAAAGCAAAAGCAAAAATACATCAATTAAAATAGAAAGGGAAGGAAACTGCATCCTGCTAAAAGGTGCCCTAGACAATGAAGTAATATCAACACTAAACATATACGCACCACATCCAAATACTTAGAGAAGATGTTAAATGAGTTACACAGAGAAATAGACAGCACCACTATAATAGTGGGGGACCTCAAACATCCACTCTCAGAACTAAATACATCTAACCACAAAATTGAAAAAAATAGAAATGTTAAGGAGGTGACTAGAATTTTAGAAAATATAGATATGGTAGAACTCTGAAGAAAATGAATGGTGATAGAAAGTAATATACCTTTTTCTCAGTGGTATATGGCATCTACACAGAAATTGATCGTGTACTAGAGTACAAAAACCTCACAATCCTATGCAGAAAGGCACAAATATTACATGTATGCTTTTTAGATCATGATAAAAAAAAACATTACATGGAATAAAAGGCCATGGAAAGATGACTAAAAATTAATTGGAAACTAAATAATCTAATCCTGAAGAATGACTGGGTCAAACAACAAATTATACAAATCATCTATAATTTCATCTAAGGGAATGACAATAATGAGACAACATACCAAAACTTGTGAGAATTAGCTAACGCAGTTCTTATGGGAATTTTTTATAACTCTAAACGCTTACACACACACACACACACACACACACACACACACACACACACATAAAGAAAGAGGTGCTCAGTGGATTGGGAATGCAACTAGAAAAGCTAGAAAAAGAAAAAAACTAAAAATCCCCTCTTAAATAATCAGTTAGAAATTCTGAAAGTCAAAGTAGAAATTAATAAAATTGAAATGAAGAAAACTATTAGATGAATAAATAAAACTAAGAGCTAGTTTTCTAAAGAAAAATAATAAAATAGATAAAATGGTGGTTCGTTTGATTAAAAAAAATCACCAGTGTCAAAAATGAAAAAAAAGTGAATTAATAAAAAATGTGGTGGAAATTAAAACAATAATTAGGATCTATTTTCCTCAACTGTACACTGATAAATCTAACAATCTAAATGAAACAGTCATATATTTACAAAAATAAGTTGCCCAAATTAACAGAAAAAGAAATAAAATTCATAAATAACTCCATCTCAGGAAAAAAGATGGAATCAGCCATCAATGAAGTCCCTAAGAAAAAAATCTCTAGGACCAGATGGATTTGCAAGTAAATTCTGCTAAATATTTAAAGGAAAATTAATTCCAATACCATGTAAACTGTTTTTAAAAATAGGCAAAGAAGGAGTCGTACCAAATTCTTTTTATGATACAAATATGGTGCTAATACCTAAATTTAAGGGAAACAAAACAGAGAATGGAAATTATAAACCCATTTCCCTAATAAATATACATGCAAAAATTTTAAACAAAATATCAGCAAAGAAATTACAGCAACTTATCACAAAGAAAATTCATGTGAACAGGTGGGATTTATATCAGAAATGCAGGGCAGGTTCAATATTAGGAAAACTATCAGGATAACTGACCACATCAATAATAAAGCTAATAGAAAAATATAATTACCTCAATAGGTTTAGGACAAGCTTTTGACATAATAAAGCATCTATTCCTAATAAAGCACTAGAGAGCATAGAAATAAATGGAGTTTTCCTTAAAATGATACATGGCATTTATATAAATCCATCAGCAATCATTACATGTAATGCAGATAAGCTAGAAGCATTTCCAGTAAGATAAAGGGTAAACCAAGAATTTCTATATCATCACTGTTATTCAATATAATATTAGAAATGTTAGCTTTAGCAGTCAAAGAAGAAAAAAGAAACAGAAGGAATTAGAATATGCAATGAAGAAACAAAGGTATCACTTTTTACTAATGATATGATGGTACAATTGGAGAATCCTAGAGAACCAACTAAAAAATGTAGGATATAAAATAAACCTACATATATCACTGGTATTACCATAATAATAGAAAGAGAAATTCTATTTAAAGTAACTATAAACAATATAAAATATTTGGGAGTTGGGCAGCTAGGTTGCACAGTGGATAGAGCAACAGCCCTAGAGTCAGGAGGACCTGAATTCAAACCTGGCCTCAGACACTTGACACTTACTAGCTGTGTGGCCCTGGCAAGTCACTTAACCCCATTGCCTAGCAAAAAGAAAAGAAAGAAAAAGAAAAAAGAAATAAAGAAAAAAACAAAATATTTGGGAGTCTACCTGCCAAGACAAACCTAGGAACTACATGAATACAATTACAAAACACTTTCCAAGCAAAAAAAAAGTTGGAAAAATATCAGGTGCTCATGGGTAGGGTGAGCTAATGCAATAAAAATAACAATTTTACCTAAATGAATTCACTTGTTCAGTGCCTGCCAATCAAACTATCAAAAGTTTATTTGATAGAGCTATAAAAATAATAGTAAAATTCATGTGGAAGAACAAAATTTCCAGGAAATCAAAGGAATTAATGAGAAGAAATCCAAGAGAAGGTGGCCTAACTGAACCAGATCTAGAAATATATCACGGAGCAACAATCATCAAAACTGCTTGCTGCTGGCTAATAAATAGAGTGGTAGATCAGTGGAATAGGTTAGGTACATAAGGCACAGTAGTCAGTGAGTATAATAATCTACTGTATGATAAACTCAAAGACACCAGCTTCTAGATAAGAACTCACCAATTGACAAAAAAAAATTAAAAATAAAATAGTGGGAAAGCTGGAAAACAGTATGGCAGAAACTAGGCATAGACCAACATCTTACACTGTATACCAAGATAAGGTCAAAATAATTACATGATTTAGAAGTAAAGTGTGAAAATATAAGCAAATTGGAGAGCAAGGAATAGTTTACCTGACAAATCTATATGGAAAGGAAGAATTTATGACCAACAAGGGACAAAGAACATGATGTAATGCAAAATAGATTATTTTGATTACATTAAATTTTTTTTTCACAAAGAAAGCCAATGCACTGAAGATTAGAAGGAAAGGAGAAAGCTGGAACCATTTTTTTTTTACAGCTAGTGTCTCTGATAAAGGTTTTATTTCTAAAATATGTAGAGAAATAAGTCAAATTTAGAAAAAAATGGCATTTCTCAATTGATAAACGGTCAAAACATATGAAAAGGAAATTTTCAAATGAAGAAATTAAAGCCATATATAGTCACATGAAGACAATTATCTAAATCAGTATTGATTAAATAAATGCACATTAAGACAACTCCAATGAACCACCTCACACCTGTCAAATAGGCTAATATGAAAAAGTAGGAAAATGATCAATGTTGTAGAAGAAATGGGAAAATTGGTACAGTAATGCATTGCTGGTAGAGTTGTGAACTGATTCAAACATTCCAGAGACCAATTTGAAACTATTCCCAAAGGGCTATAAAGCTTTGCATACCCTTTGATCAAGCAATCCCACTACTACCTCTGAATCACACAAATCATTAAAAAAGTAAAAAAAGAACCCACATGCACAAAAATATTTATAGCATCTCCTTTTCTGGTGGCAAAGAATTGGACATTGAAAAAAAAAATGCCCAGCACTTGGAGAATGACTGAACAAGTTGTGGTACATGAACGCAATGAAATACTATTTTTCCATAGGAAATGATGAACAGGGCAATTTCAGGGAAAAAAAAACTGGAAAGACTTATATGAATTGATGTTGAGTGAAGTGAGTAGAAGCACTAGAACTTTGGACACAGTAGTCATACATTTTATGATGATCAGCTTTGATAAACTTAATTTTTCTCAGCAAAACTATAATCTAGGGTAATTCCAAAATACTCATTGTTGAAAATGCTATCCACATGCAGAGAAAGAACTACAGAGGTCAGAAATAGATTGAATCATAACTATTTTCTCTTATTTTGTTTTTGTTATTTTGTTTTATTCTTTCTTTTGGTTTTCCACTTTCGTTCTGATTCTTCTTTCACAACATGACTAATATGGAAATATGTTTAATATGATTGTGAGTGTGTGTGTGTATATGAATATATATGTGAAAATATATTAATATTTTCATATATATATGAAGCCTAAAAATAAATAAATAAAAATTATAAGCAAGATGATTTAATAAAAAACCTAAAAAGACACACATGAATTAAAACAGCATGAAGTGAGCAGAACGAGGAACAATATTATAGGGCTGGGGTCAAGAGGGTGGAGTGAAAGTAGTGACTTGCTTGAGATCTCCCCCAAAGACCTCCAAATACCTGTAAAAAATGGTTCTACAAAATTGTAGAGCAGAAGAACCTACAAAAAGACAGAGTGAAGCAAATTTCCAGCCCAAGACAACCTAGATGGTTGATTGGAAAGGTTTATTGTCCTAGCTGGGAGAGGAGCACACTTCAGCATGGGCTGCATGGGCAAAGACCAGGCCTCAGCAAACCCAGAGAAGGCCTCAGGGGACTGAATCATGGCACCTGTGGTTATCTCCAGACTTCTCAATCCACAAATGCCAAAGACAACTTAAAGGGTAAGTAGGAAAGATCTGTTGGACCTGGGTGAGAGAGGAGCATAGTGTAGCCCCAGTTCTGTCACACCTCTGGGCAGTGGCTGCTTCTGGAGCTCTTGTCCTACAGATGGAGGGGGAATTGAGTGACTGATCAGAGGCAGATTGCAGGGATCTCTTTGCTGGTGCTGAAGCAGGATTCTCTTGTTTTTCCCATGATTGGATCTGAGTCACAGTTCTAGGTGGTGGTCTTGGGGTGAGGAGGAGCACTGGCATGGTGGAACTTATGGCAGCAGCAGAGAGGGAATCCTCCTCACAGTTCCAAGGCAGAAAAGGATGCCTGCTATCATTCATAGATGAGAGTCAGAAAAGGAGTAAACACCTCACCTTTGATCATACCACCTTTGAAGAACTGCAAACTTACAGGTACATAGAAGTATGCTTGAAAACAGTTGCACAAAATACCTGAAGCATGGGACAGTAAATTTGCCACAACAGAAGCAGACCCTGATCTTAACAAAGAATTTAATAGTCAGATAATTGGCTGGGAACATGAGCAAACAACACAAAAATATCAGACCATGTAATCTTACTTTGGTGACAAAGAAGATCAAAACATACTACCAGAAAAAGACAACAAAATCAAAACTCCTCCATCTAAAGCCTCTAAGAAAAATATGAATCAGTCCCAGGCCACGGAAGAGCTCAAAAATATTTTGAGAAGCAGGTAAGAGAAATAGAGGAAGAAATGGGAAGAGAAATGAGAGTGATGAAAGAAAATCATGAAAAACAAGTCAAGATCTTGCTAAAGGAAAACCAAAAAACACTGAAGAAAGTAACACCTTGAAAAATAGCCTAACCTAAATGGCAAAATATGTCCAAAAAATCAATGAGGAGAATATCTTCAAAAGCAGAATTTGCCAGGTGGAAAAGGAAAATCAAATGCTCACTGAAGAAAATACTTCTTTAAAATCAGAATAGAGTAAATGGAAGCTAATGACTTTATGAGGAATCAAGAAATTGTAAAAGAAAACCAAAAGAATAAAAAAAATAGAAGACAAAGAAAAACATCTCATTGGAAAAACAATGAAAAGAAAATAGATCCAGGAGAGATAATTTAAAAATTATTTGTCTACCTGAAAGCAATGACCAAAAAAAAAAAAAAGCATAATATTATCTTTCAAGAAAATATCAAGGAAAATTGTCCTGGTATTCTAGAACCAAAGGATAAAATACAAATTGAAGGAATCCACCAATTACCTACTGAAATCCTGAAATGAAAAGTATTATAGGACTATTATAGCCAAATTTCAGAGTTCCCATGTAAAGGAGAAAATATGGCAAGCAGCCAGAAAGAAACAACTCGAGTATTGTGGAAACACAATCAGGATAACTCAAGATTTAGCAGCTTCTACAATATGGGATCAGCGGGCTTGGCAAATGATATTCTGAAGGTCAGAGGAGCTGTTATTACAACCAAGAATCACTCACCCCACCAAAACTGAGCACAATCCTTCAGGGGAAAAAAATGGAGATTCAGTGAAATATAAGATTTTGGAGCATTCTTGATAAAAAGACCAGAGCTGAATAGAAAATTGGACTTTCAAATACAAGACTCAAGAGAAGCATGAAAAGGTAAACAAAAGAATTAAATCATAAGAGATTTATTAAAGTTGAACTGTTTACATTCCTAGATAGAAGGATGTTATTTGTAACTCATGAGACCTTTCTCAGTGTTAGTGTAGTTGGAAGGAATATATACAGACAGAGAGCATAGGGTGAGTTGAAGATGAAGGGATGATATCTAAAAAATAAAATTAATGGGTGAGAGAAGATTGTACTGGGAGAAGAAGAAAGGGAGAAGTAGAATAGGGTAAAGTACCTCCCATAAAAGAAGCAAGAAAAAGCTTATACCATAGAGTAGAAGAGGGGGGAGGTGAGAGGGAAGAAGTGAATCTTACTCTTGTGGAATTTGTCTTAAGGAGGGGTTAACATACACATTTAATTGGGCATGGAAATCTATCTTACCCTACAGGAAAATAGGGGGAGAAGTGCATAAGAGGGGGAGGGGATGATAGAAGTGAGGGCAGATTAGGGGAAGGGGTAATAAGAAGCAAACACTTTTGAGGAAGGAGAGAGTCAAAGGAGAGAATAGAATAAATGGGGGTGGGATAAGATGAAGGAAAATGAAGTTAATTTTACACCACATGACTACTATAGAAGTGTTTTGCATCACTGCACATATATCATACATGAAATTGCTCGCCCTCCCAATAAGGGTAGGTGGGGGAGAAGGAAGGAAGAGAATTTGGAACCCAAGGTTTTAAAAAAGAATATTAAAAATTGTATTCAACTGGGGAATAAGATATACAGGCAATGGGGTATAGAAATCTACCCAGCCCTACAGTAAACTAGATGGGAAAGGGGATAAGGGAATGGAGGGGTGATAGAAGAGAGGGGAGATCAGGGGAAGGGATATTCAGAATGCAAGCTGCCTTGGGGTGGAGGAGGAAGAGATGGGGAGATAATTTGGAACTCAAAATCTTGTTGGCATGATGTTGAAAACTTAAAAGTAAGTAATTAATAAAAAAGAAGGAAAGATAATGGACACTGCAAAAAAGTATTATGATTATTATGATATTATAGTAATGATTATGATAATAAACAATATTTCATGATTCAAAAATTGTGAATGACTTAGATATTTTCCACAGTACAATGATCTAAGACAAACCCAAAGAATTCATGATGAAAGATAAAATCCATACCTAGAGATAGTAATGATGATATCTGAATACAGAAGGAAACATATTATTTTACCTTCCCCTTTTTTGGCTTGAGTTTTACTCCACAAAATGGCTAATATGGAGAAGTTTTATGTGATTGCACATGTATAACTTATATCAGATTGCTTCCTGTCTAAGTGAGGGGTTAATGAAGGGAGAGAGGAATAAAATGTGAAACTCAAAACTTTTTAAAAAAAGTTAAAATTTTATTTTATAGGTAATTAGGATGATAAATATTTGAAAATGAAGAAAATTTAAATTTAAAAGACATGAATTTTTTTTTATTTTTCTAGCTCTATAAAATATTTTTGGTAGTTTGGTATGACACTGAAGAAGCAAATTAATTTAGGTTGAATTGCTATTTTTATTATATTAGCTTGGCCTATTGAGGATGAATATTTTTCCATTTGTTTAGATGTCATTTGTTTTTGTGAAAAGTTTTTGTATTTTTGTTCATATAGTTTCTGTGTTTCTCTTGGCAATTTAGAGAAATACAGATAATTTATGTTGTTTATTTTAATATATTACACTTTTGCTATAGTTTTTAATTGTTTTAAGTAGTTTTTTAGTTAATTCTCTATGTCTCTCTAAGTAATCCATTTTATGATCATCCACAGAGTGATAGCTTTGTTTCCTCATTGCCTATTCTAATTCCTTAATTTCTTTTCATTGTCTTATTGGTAATGCTACCATTTCCAGTAAAATATTAAATAATAGTAGTGACAATAGCCATCCTTATTTCAACCCTGTTCTTATTGGGAATACTTCTAGCTAATCCCCATTACATATAATGCTTTCTCATGGTTTTAGAAGGCACTACTTATTTTAAGGAAAATTGCATTTGTTCCTATGTGCTCCGTATTTTTTAATTTGAATGAGTTCTATATTTTATCAAAAATCTTTTTCTGCTTTTTTCTAGAAAATTGTACAATGTTTTTTTAGCTTTGTTATTTATCTGTTCAATTATGCTGACAGTTTTCCTAATATTGAACCAGTCCTGCATCCCTGGTATAAATCTTACCTGGCCATAATATATTATTCTCATGGTAAAATGTGGTCATCTCATTGCTAATGTTTTATTTAAAATTTTTGCATCAAGTTTCATTAAATAAATTAGTCTATTATTTTCATTCTCTCTTTTGGTTCTTCCTGGCTTAGGTATCAGCATCATATTTGTGTCAAAACAGGAATTTTTTAGGACTTCTTCTTTGCCTATTTTTTTTGTTCAAATAGCTTATATAGTATTTGAAATAATTGTTCTTTAAATGTTTGATAGAATTCACATGTAAATTCATCTGGCCCTAGAGATTTTTTCTTAGGGAGGTCATTTGTGGTTTGGTCAAAATATCTTTTTTTTTTTTAATGGGATTATTTAAGTATTTTATTTACTCTGTTTTAATTGGCACAAATTGTATTTTTTATAAATATTCATCCATTTCACTAAGACTGTCCAATTTGTTGACACACAGTTGGGCAAAATAGTTCCAAATTATTGCTTTAATTTCCTCTTCATTGGTGGTGAATGAACCCTTTACATTTTTGATACTGGCAATTTCATTTTCTTCTTTCTTTTTTTAATAAAATTAACCGAAGATTTGTCTATTTTAATGTTTTTTTCCCCATAAAACCAGCTTAGTTTTATTTATTCATACAATGGTTTTCTTAATTTCAATTTTATTAATCTCTCCCTTAATTTTTTTGGAACTTCTAATTTTGAATTTAATTGAGGATCTTTCATTTTTTTATAGCTTTTTTAGTTATGTGCCCAAATATTTGATTTCCTCTTAATTTATTTTATTTATGTAATCATTTAGAGATATAAAGTTTCCCCTAAGAATTGTTTTGGCTGCGTCCCATATGTTTTGGTGTGTTACTTATTATTGTTCTGTTTGATGAAAGTAATGATTGTATATCTGATTTGTTGTTTTACCAATCTAATAATGACAAAAAATTCTTAGGAGTTAAAAGTATCATCTTCCCATATAAAAATACCAGCCATTTAATTTTGTTAAATCCCTTATGATTTTCTTTCCTGTTTACTTTTCATGCTTCTCTTTGCTTTAGAAGATCCAATTTTCTCTTCAGCTTGCATCTTTTCATAAGGAAAGCTTGAATGTCCTTTATTTCATGAAATATCTATTTCCCCCCGGAAGGATTTTACTCAGTGTCACTAGATAAGTGATTCTCTATTATAATCCTTGATCCTTTGCCTTTTAAAACAACATATTCCAAACCCCTGATCCTTTAATGTAAATGCTCCTAAATTATTATATTACCCTATTACATAAATGTACGCACACACACTACACACACACACACACACACACACACACACACACACATATGACTTGCCCAGTGACACACAGCTAGTCAGAGTCTGGTTTTTAACTTAGGTTCTTTTGACTCCAACCCCAGCACACCATTCACTGTGCCATATAGTTGCCAGAAATGTGGGATTTCAGTGTAATATTCCTGGGAATTTTCATTTGGGGATCTTTCTTCATTAGGTAATTGGTGGATCCTTCTTAATTTTATTTTACCCTCTGTTTCTAGGGTATCAGGGCAGTTTTCCTAAACAATTTCTTGAATTATGATGTCTAGGCTTTTTTTTTTTTTAATAATGGTATTTAGGTAATCCAATAATTCTTAAATTATCTCTTCTCAATGTATTTTCTATGTCAGTTGTTTTTCCAATGAAATGTTTCACATTTTCTTCTATTTTTCATTATTTTGATTTTTTAGTGATTTTGATTTCTCATAAGCATCATTAGCTTCCAATTATCAAGCTCTAATCTTTAAGGAGCTATTTTTTTCATTGAGCTTTTGTACCTTCTTTTCCATTTGGTCAATTCTACATTTTAAGGACTTCTTCAGTGAATTTGTATACATACATTTGTACATATGTTTGTACATACATGCACACACACACACACACACACATACACACACACACACACATATATATATATATATATATATATATATATATATATACAGACACAAACAAATACATGCATATATTCCTATATATTTTTTCATTTGAACAGTTCTGCATTGTAAGGAATCTTTCTGTTCAATGGAATTTTGTGCCTCTTTTATCATTTAGCCTATTCTTTCTTTATGATGTTGTTTCCTTCAGTATTTTTTGTGCCTTCCTTATGAATTTCTTAAATTTTTTTCATGACTTTCTTGCGTCATCCTCATTTCTTTTTCCCAATTCGTCTTCTACCTCTTATTTGATTTTTAAACTCCTTTTTGAATTTTTCCAGGAATTATTTTTGAATTTTAGACCAGTTCCTATTATTCTTTGAGGCATTGTATTTTACAGTTTTAATTTTGTTGTCTTCTTTTATGTTTGCATTTTGATCTTTTCTTTCACTATAGTAATTTTCTATGCTCGATATCTTTTGTAATCATTTGTTCATTTTTCCCAGCCTGTTTTTTTAAACTTTTTACTTTCGATTAAAATTCTGCTCTTGTGCCTGGCTGGAGGAGGCAATGTCCCAAGTTTCAATTTGTTTTAATGTAACTGTTTTCATAATTAGCTATTAGGATCTATAAGCTTTCAGTTCTTCAAACATGGTATAATCTGAGGAGATGGGTTTACTACCCTTCTGAACTGTGCTTTAGTCTATGAGGGACCACAAGTATTCTTTTCTACCCTGGAATAGTGAACAGGGTCCCCACTACCCTGCAGCCACAAAGTCTGGTGTTCAGCAATCCTTCTTATCCAGGGACTATGACTCGTCATGTGTACACATGTTCACAACCATACACATTGGTGTCAAAGATAAGCATGTGCAGGACATACACACTCACAAAATCTTTTTTGATGTCTTGATTGCATATTTTATATCAAAGCACTTCCTTTAAATGGTGTGATAAAATAGCATTGTTTAAACATTTTTGGCTAATTAATCTATTTTTCTATTGATTCTAGACACTACTGAGTACTATGTATAAGTCTGAAAGGGTCAGAACAAACCAGCTTCAAATATTAACATGGCTCAATTCAAATTGATCAGGAAATTGCTTGGAGAATTATGAGCATAGTCCCCAAAGGCTCTGGCTTCTTTTTTCATTGAAGCTCAAAGGAAATGAAACTGACCAAGAAAGGTCTTTGGGAGGATGATTTCTGACTTTGGCCTTCCAGATTCTTTTGCTCTTCCCTTTGGTGATATCGGGGCTTCTCTCTTGGATATTCAATGGAGTACAAATTGAAATTATGATGAACTAGTCACTTTCACATTTTTTAAAATTATGATTTTTGCCCATGCAGCTATAAATCTTCTTTTTACTCAATGAAAGTATGGCACAAATCCAGGGCACCACTGGTCTGCCTATTATGAGATGAAAAGATTATTGCTCTAGAAAAAAGAAGGCATTCAGAACTAACAAACTTCATCTTTTTTCCCTGTGGAGAGTGATGGTGTGACAACTCAATATTTTCAAAGTTGTATTATCTAGTTACATTAGATGTAGAATTAAGCCAATGGAATTGATAGATTCGTATTTCTGTGTCTCAATATCCATACCTGTGAAATTAAATGTTGGAAATAGATCATGTGTGCCTAAGTATAAGAACTTGGAGGAAGGGTAAAACATAGTTTAAGCATTAGATAAGTCTAGATAAATTGAAGTGAGGATGGTATTTCACCAATCTAGGCCTCAACATTCATATTATGTCATGAGATTATTAACACTTTTAATTCCTATCTATAAGCCTGAAATTAAGAAAGAGCTAAGCAAGCTATTCCTGTCATTGTGAGTTATTATATTCAAAATTTTCTCAAACTTAGATAGATAATGAGTTTACTTTATGGTTCTTAAATGATCACATAGAATAATATGCTCACATAGTGTAAAACTGTCAAGTGTTCAGGTACTGTGTTATATACATTCATGTACTGATCTTTCTGGGTTGACCCAGGCTATCTTTGCATTCACATTCTTAAAATACTGTGTCTGTGTGTGTTGGGTATGTATGTGTGTGTGTGTGTAAATATATACATATACATAATATATATCATATATATTATGTATATGTATATATGTATATTCTCACAAGACACATTAAGATAAATTCAAAAGTATTTGCTAAAATGACAAAAGAACATTCCACCACAGCATCTTCTCCATAAATACGGGACAGAGTCTATGTTTTGCATTTTTTAAAAAGTTTCTTCTTACCGGAAGAATATTATTATTTCTTATTATCTTCTTAGGTCTCTTTTCTCTTTTGGAGGCATAGAACAATGTAAGAGGTAGAAGCAAACAAAGATTATATTGTTCTACACAATGATCTTACAGATGAAGAGAAGTAGAGACATTGTAAAGATCTCATACTATGAGTACAAGAAGATATCACATCTGTCTACTGGCCCAAAGCTAATTCTATACACTATGATATTTCTTTCTTAATATATATGTTTGATATTACCATTCTAGGGACAATGGTGGCAGTGTGGTACAGTTTTGTTTCTTTCTTGCAGAATCATCTTTTATTGGTTCAGTGGAGAAAGCCAGGCCCAAAGTCAGGAAGACTCATCTTCCTAATTTTAAATCTGACCTGAGACACATACTAGCTATGTGACCCTGGGCAAGCCACTTAACTGTGTCTCAGTTTCCTCAACTGTAGAATGAGCTGGAGAAGGAAATGACAAACCATTCCAGTATCTTCTCCAAGAAAACACCAAATGGAGTCACAAAGAGTGGGACACAAGTGAAGCGACTAAACAACATACTTTATTAGTCTTTTTTGATAAAGTTGCTGCAATTTAAATTCTATGTCTTCCCTTTTGGCACAAAACAAAATAAGCTTCTGCTAACTAACCTGAAATTTACTTACATTGATCTCTCTACATAGCTCAGGTAGGAAGTAATGGGAAATAAAAGTTATTTTCTACTGAGAAATATATTTTTCTTCATTTATTTGGACAACTGGCTCATTTCTATATTTGATCACTGTCTGTCCCCATTCAACTGAGTTGATAGACCTGGATGTGATCATGAAAGATATAATTTATCATTCCATTTATAATATATTTTTTAAATTGCTTAAGCACATCAATGCAACTAAAATAAGAAGTAAATTTTTGATAAGAGAAAATATTTTGCACCAAATACATCTGATATATTTTTCATATCCAAATTGTATAGGGAACTAGCAAAAAAAAGAAGACCAAAACTTATTCCTTAATATTAAAATGTATCCCTTAATGTTTGCTTACCCAGAGAACAATGTCCTATCATACAATAACAGAAACACTAATAGAAAACATAACTTCGGTAATTTAAGTGAAAAATTTTGAAAAAAAAATCCTTGCCTTCAAGTAACTGTGGCTGATGACAGAAAGTTAAAACATGTTGAACAAGAATGATATTGAACAGTTTTTCAAATGTATACCTTTTACAAAAAATCATTTTCCTCTCTTGTCTAAGCAGTAGTCAAAGCTCTTGGAACATCCAGGCATGGATAAGCAAATAGCAGTGTACGTCAGGAGCTCAAGACAAAAAGCACAAAATTGCATTCTTATATTTTTGGGGAAAATTTTACATAGAGATTTTAGTGGATTCAGTGAAACTGGCTGATACATGTAAGGTAAGAGATTGCAGAAACTAAAGATTAAAAGGCTGCTTGCCATGTGTGGAGTGTTTTTCCTCTTTACCTAAATCATTTGAAATCCCTGGCTTCTTTCAAGACACATTTCAATTTCATTTGGGCAACTGGCTCATTTCTGCATTAGACTGCTGTCTGTCCCATTTCTATTGCTATGATAGAATATGGCCTACTTTAGCAGGTTTTTCATTTTTCCCCTGTCCCATGAAGACAACCTTGCTAAGTAATGTTGCAGTCTCTCTAATCAATATTTACTTTTGCATAAAGCTATTTATTTACATCCCTCCCTCCACCAACTAGCATGTAAGTTCTCTGATGGAAAGAATTGATGGATTTCATGTTTTTGCCTGTTTTTCCATCCCCAGTGCTTAGCACAGTACCTGGGACATAAGAAGTACTTAATAAATTATTGTTGACTATGTGATTAATCATTCTTGTAACAACTTGCATGTTCCATAGAGAACCATTCATTTTTTAAATTGTAATAACATTCAAAGAGCTACTGCCACATGTCAATTCCACTCATTTTTTATTCAATTCAAGTGAACTCAAGTCAAGGAATAGGTAGATAAGTGTTTATCCTCACAGAAATAAGACAAGGTTTCTGTATTCAAGGAATATATTTTTGAATAAAAGACATAAAGTATACATAGAAAAAATCAAGCCATTATTCTCTTTCCTAAATTCTAAAAATGTTTAGTGGTAGTTGGTGTGATAGTCATGTAATATTAAAGATTCTGAGTCAAACCATTACCAAGAGTTTTGTAAATATTTCTTTTCTTTTTCTTGATTTGCAATTCCAGTGAAAAGCTCAGATTTAGCAGTTCCTATGCACTGTGAAAACTAGATATGGTAAAATAATTTCTCATTGTTTTCAGTGTTATACCATGTTATGTTTGTTGTTTAATTGAGATACCCAAAGATTCTTATCTAAATAATTAAGAAACTCATAGTTCATTTTTTAGAGGAAAAAAGGAAATGGGAGAGAAAAGACCAAATTAATTGTGTGTTGTTTTTCATTAGCATAACTGGTCACTTTTTTATATGACTAGTTACTATTTCAAGAGCCCATCTTTCCTTCACCACCATCTTCCCTGTCATTTCTAGTCCAATGACTTGAGAAGAGTTTCTGAATATTGAAATTGTTTCCAAGCATTTTGAATAAAATTTTCTAAGCCTTGGAGGCACAATGACATAGAAACAAAGAGGAGGAAATCTGATCAATAATCAAAGAACACATAATGGGAGCTTCCACAATAAAAGCCATTTTGGGCCCTTTCATGCCAGGGTATGTGCTGTCATCAGATTGTGTAATAATATGTCTATCTGTGGACCGGATTGTAATGTGAGAAGCCAAAATTGGTCTCAGGGGAAGGCAAAGCACAGAATGTATGGTAGACATGGGAGAAGTCTAGATCTAGAGAAGGGCGTATACTCAAGTGGCAGAATCGAGTTCGGAAGGTAAGTTGAAGTGTTCAGAGCCAGCGTGTTTATCGTTGTGGAAGATCAGAGTGAGCCAGTGGTTTCAAAGTCTAAAAACTCAAGCAAGCAAGAACTAAAAAATCAGGCAGATAAAAACTTCATTGCATATAGGGTATCAAAGAAGCTAATGAGATACACTAATGAGCATGTTTCTTGAACTGTGGAAAGGATACTCCTTAAGAGAACATGCCAGTATTTAAGCAAGGAGTCTGGCCAACATGTTTGTAACACCAATATTGAGGAGCATTAGAATTGAAGCAACCCTTTATCTCAATTCTGGAACATTAATAGGATTCAAGGCGGGAAATCTCTTCTCATGACTACCTAGCACTCTCTAAATGAAGCTATGTGAGAATATTTAGCTTAAGTATGGAGTAAAGGAGAAAAGAGAAAGAATATTTCCAACAGCCACCTTCTCACAGAAGACATTCTTCTTTATGCCATTGTCTATTCAGAAATTAAAATTGGTAGTTTGTGTCTTTGACACTAGGATAAACACAAAGACGAACACTGGCAGAGAACAGAGGAGATAGGTAGAAAACCAAAAATGTGTGTAATGACTTAAATGAATCAGTACTTGTGCCAAATTCATTTCCATAACTAACTCATATCTATCAAAGGAATGGATTTATTTTGTTGTTGTTGCCATTCTATTCTTTTCCTCTCCATTTTTTACTTAATTAGTGCTCTATACATTTGTCTATGTAGCTAGAAATAAATTGAAACATGAAAACAATTCATTGTAGATCAATCCAATATAAAAATAATTGTTTCATGTCCTTGAATTAAACTTTAAAGCATAATTAACTAAATATTCCAAGGAAGTTGAGCTGTAACAGAAAGAATATTAGTTGCAGGAAACTCTCTTTAATTTATTTGACTGGTAACAAAGCATGTTTGTCTGCCCTCAGCAAAAAGAAGAAAGGTAAAGAATTCATCAATCATTCAAGTATTTACAAAGTGACTTCTATGTTTTAGACACTAATTTAGGTGCATTGATTTTGTACAGAGGCTTTTCAATTCATGTAATTAAAGTTATCCATTTTCTCTTTTATAATTAACATTATTTTTTGAAGATTCAGAATGCATCTCCTACTCATAACTCTGAAAATATTCTATCTGATTATTGTATTTAAATTTAAAGCCATGTGTCCATTTAGAATGTATTGTAAAATATGATGTAAGGTGTTGGTGTAAATCAGTTTCTTCCATTTTGTTATATAGTTTTCCCAGCATTTTTGTAAGCAATTTGAAAATTCTTTTCTAAATATTTTCTTTTCTTTTTTGCATGATCACACGCTGAATTGTTGAGTTTTATTTCTTTCTGATTCTTCCTTGTCTGCTCTATTCCTATTGACTCCACATGCATAAATATATACACATACATATATACATATATATGTTCTCGTGTGTCTGTGTGTAAGCAATACCAGATAGCTTTAATGATTCTTGTTTCATAATATAGGTTTATATTTGGAAGTTCTATTACCCCTTCATCTCTACCATTTTCATTATATATCTCAATATTCTAGATATTTTATTTATCCAAATTATTTTAGTAATTTTTTTATATAATGTAAAATAGCCCAAGAATAGTTTGCTCAGTATAACATTTAACCTTCAGTTTTTTAGCATTATAATTTTTACTATATTGGGATGGTCAGGCCATGAGAAGTCAATAGTAATTCAGACATATGCTACTCTTTATTTATTTTACTATTAAGGCATAAAATATAATTGAATCCTTACAAGTATTATGTGTGTACTTTGCTAGATCGATCCTCAAACATTGCATGAATTTTATAGTTGTTTGGAATTACCTATCCCTTCAATTATTACCTCTTAGATTTTGTTATAATTATACATAAATTAAGTTGACTTTTGAGGATTTATTTTGTTCTGTGTAACTGTGGAAATCATTGTCTCAAATAGTAGTTGTGTTGATTCTTCAGAATTTCAAAGCAAACCTTCATGACATCAGCAGAAATACTCAATCTCTATAATCTACCTTTACATTTTTCCTTTCTTTCTCTTCTCTTATTGTTATGGCCCACATTTCTAGAATTATATCAAATAAAAGTAGTTGTGAGAATAGACATTCTTTCTTTACTCTTATATTTATTGGGAATGTTTTCAGTGTATTCTCATTGTATATGATGCTTGTATTTAGTTATATTTAGAAGCCTTTTTTAAGGATAGTTTACAAAAGGTCCCTAACTTCCTTTTTGTGCAGGGTTTTTAGCATAAAGATCATTATATTTTGAGATATCTAGGTGACAGAGTTGATAGAGCATTGGACCTAGATTCAAAACTACCTGAATTCAAATCCAGCCTCAGAAATGTACTAGCTGTGTGACACAGGACAATTCAGTTAACATCGGTCTGCCTCAAATTCCTCATCTGTGAAATAGATATAATAACTCATCACAGAGTTGTCATAAGTATCAAATGAGATGATATCTGTAAAGTATTTTGCAAACTTTAAAGCTGGGTAGTAATGGGCAGTTTGATGGGTTTTAAATAATAATAATCACTGTCAAAAAAGCATTTGTATTATGCTTTACAGGCAGCTAAGTAGCACATTGGATTAGGTGTTGGGCCTTTAATAAGGAAGACTCTTCTTCATTAGTTGAAATCTGGCCTTGTGCATTAATTTGCTGTATGATCCTAGACAAATTATTAACTCTGTTCACCTCAGTTTCCTCATCTGTAAAATGAGCTGGATAAGTAATGGCAAATCAATCTTGTATCTTTGCCAAAAAAAACACTATAAGCTGTCATAAAGAATCAGGCATGAGTGGGAACTACTGAAAGCACCATATAAACACTAGTTGACTTTTTTTTAATCAAAAAGACATATGCATATATACATATATATATATATGAAATCATGTGATTTTTAAAAAAAGTGATTAATTATATTTATGTTTATTGTTTTCCTAATGTTGAATCTTCCTTTTGTCCCCATTACAAATTCAATGCAGTTGTAATGAATGATTTCTTCAATGAATAAATATAGTCTGTTTATTGTAATTTAATTTAAAGTTTTGAATCAATGTTTATTAATGATATTGACCTTTATTTCTTCTTAGGTGTTTTCTCTTTTGGTGATATGGCAATATGGGCATTAGGATATCTAGTTTTCTTTCTCAATATTTGAGAATTTTAGAATAATTTGTGTATTAATGGTATCAACTATTATCTAAAATTTCATGGCATTATCTTTTTGCCCTTAGGAACAGGAATTTTTTTTTAATTGTTTGCTTCTTTTTACTTTGCTTTCACAATTAAGTATATGTTTTCTTTTCTCTTTTTTGTGAGATTGTTTTATTCTGAGTATCAACTTAGTCTTCTGTTGGTTTTAACATTTTATATTTTTGAATGTTTGTTAAGGATTGGTACTTTCCTAGGCCCTTACTGGGGAAAGTGACTCCATTATTCGATTGCTATTTTACTTACATATGTATTAGAAAGTTCCTTTGTCCTCAATAGGTGATTTAATTAAACCAGCTTCATTTAGACAAGGACTTTAATATTCTCCTAATAATAATCAATTTTGCCAATTTTACCTATTCCATGTATGCAAAGTATATGAAGCTTTTTATCATAAACCACTTAACACATTTTCCTAATCACAATGGCCTTGTGATGTGTAAGGGTATGTGTGTCAGAGTCTCACTGCTCTTTCATTGAAAATTTTCAAGGTCCCTCTCCCACTTGCACCCAATCTGCCCAGCAGGAGAAATCAGATATAAGGGTAGAGACCTAGACTTCTGGGACCTCAATTGGCATACACATGGTGCCTATGCCAAGGCCAACAAAAATGCTTTCCACCTTCTTATACTTACAAGTGGGACTAAAGGACTGAGCAGCCCCACTATTACACGTCTATGAGTAATAATACACCTGTTTTCTTATCTTTGAGGATGTGGATTCCTTCTTCATACCTCAAGTACAATATAACCACAAAATTCCTGTATTTATTTTATGTTCTCACATATATATATATATACATATATATAATGTATGTATAGTGTATGTATATGTACACACACATATATACACACTATATATGTAACTGCATAGTAGATTTTGTTAATAATTCTTTTCTGATTTTGATCTAATTTTACCTTGTTTGATATTTTCTACTCTCTTCTTTTTTTAATGAGATAGATGGATTAGCCTCTTTGTTCCTCAGCTCCCATAAAATATAGGCAATAGTCCTTTTAGCACTTATTTCTTGGTGTTATTATGAGGAAATACATTCTGACAGTAAGGCACTGTATAAATGTGAGTAATTTTCATTAGTTGTTCTTAGTAACCCTTAAGGACACCATGCTTCAGAAATTTATCTAGACTTATTTTGAAGTCATTAAGACTGGATCCATCTATGAAATCTGGGGAGTGCAAGACTTTTATAAGATTATTAATCCCCACAGTAAATAAGAATTCCCTTCATTGTAGAAAACTTTCCCTTCTTGAATGAGTAAATGTATGACTCATAGGAAACCCTCTCTTAAGAGGTTGCTAGGTACCAAACACTATGCCAAGCAAAGATTACCATTCCTTGATGTCAAAGACCATACATTCTAATGAGGAAGACAAAATATAGAGGAGAGTGATGATCAAGAAGTGCATTTTAGCTCCAAAAGCCATGGATATGATGAATGAGGCCATAGGTTAGCCACAGCTTACGCAGGAACAATGGCAGATTTTATTTGTTCATAGTTCATGGTTCCAGAACATGAAGGTTTGAAGAAGAAAGGTATATTTTGGACACCTAAGGGCTACTTAGTGGCTCATTGCATATGACACTGAATCTGGAGACAGAAACATCTAAAATCAAACCCTATCTCAATTACTTACTAAATACATGACTCTGAGCAAGTCATATAACCTGTATCAACCTCTCTTTCCTCATATGCAAAATGGGCATCATAATAACACCTACCTCCCAGCATTGTTTTGAAAATCACAGCACCAGGAATATAGTAAGGACATGGTAATTCTTGTTTCCTGCCTTTGTAGTAATATCTCTCTCAAAGGACTGCAGTGAGAACTGTCTAAGATAATACATATAAAACACTTTGAAGAATTTGTATTACTATATAAGTATCATCTATTATAAAAGAACTCTCCCATCAAGTTCACATATCTGTGTTTCCCTCCCTTTTGTATCCTAAACTTCATGCTCTACCATGATGAGTACTTTGAAATTAACATGGTAAAAAATTCCTAAATGAATCTTATATGTTACTTAAATATTCATGTTGAAATTACAGCTTTCAACATATAGCTGTAAATTATTTTAAATTCATTTATTTGTTTTTGGTCATATTTTTTAAAATAAAATAAAATAGTTATTTGAATAATCAATGGAAGAGAATTGTATAAACTAGAAATGTGAAAAAAAGCAATGTATCCTAACTGTCGGGGTGGTGTTAGGAACACAATAAATCCTCTATTTATTTTCTTGTGGAATTCATATAATACATTTTACAAATGGCGTGTGAGCTACTTCATATTTTCTAATGTCAGAACCCTGGTATAATTTAGTGGTGTGGGACAGAAGAATTTCATACTTTAAGTATCTCTGATTTAACATGTGTGGTTTTAACATCCATCAAAGTAAAGAGGGGTCATTCTGTGTCCAAGTAGAAAGCTGTCATATTTTATTATAGCCAATATTGTGCTAAACCTTTGAACTTACTCAGGCTAATCTTTGTCCAATACTCGTTTACTGCATCATCAAGCCTGCACTTGAAACTTTCTACATTGTAGACCTTTACAGAGCTTGCCCCCCACTAGCTCACTTATCACTTGCAAGAATACAGGGTCATTTTTCACTGAATAATAAAGCACCAAATAAAGGCTTTAACAAATATGTAAAAGCATAGTAAAAGGGGTAAAAAAAAGCCTCCAAGTTCCAGAATTATCTATCAAAATGTATCATCAAAAGTGAATGAGTAGGGACAGTTAGGTGGCACACTGGATAGAGCACCAGCCCTGGATTCAGGAGGACCTGAGTTCAAATCCGGCCTCAGACATGTGACACTTACTAGCTATGTGACCCTGGGCGAGTCACTTAACCCCATTGTCTAGAAAAAATAAAAAAAGAAGTGAGTGAATAAAAAAAAATATTTGTTGTGTGCCAAACATTGTATTAAGTAGTAGAGATACAAATACAAAAAAAAAAAAGGAGACAGTTCCTGCAATCAAGGAGTTCACATTCAAATAGGTAGAAATATGTGAAGTTGTGGCCAGAGTGGGGCACTTTGGACTTGAAATTCCCAAGGACAATGAATTGGTTCATAGGGGATAAACTGGCATCTATGTTTCATGAACAATGACAGGGTTGATCTGATCATGGGTACAGAACTGGAGTTTTGATGTTCAGTCATTTTCCAGTCTCATCTTCATTACTGCATTTGAGGTTTTCTTGGCAAAGATACTAAAGTGATGTGTCTTTTCCGTCTCCAGCATATTTTCCAAAAAAGAAGTCTAGGGAAAACAGGGTTAAGTAACTTGCCTAGGTTCACATAGTAAGTATCTGAGCCCAGATTTGAACTCAAGAAGGTGAGTGTTCCCGACTCCAGGCTCCCACTCTATCCACTGTGCCATGTAGATGCCTGGGGGAGAAAAAAAGCAAACAGAACTGGAGGAGAAAGAAAGTTTCTTTTAATATATATTTTTTTTAATTTTTAACATATATTTTTAAAACTTTGGGATACAAATTTTCTGCCTTGGTCCCTCCCCACCAACCCTTATTGAAAAGGCAAGCATCTCGATACAGGTTATAGATGTATAGTCATGTAATACACTTCCATAGTAATCCTGTTCTGAAAAACTAAGTGTATTTCCCTTCCTCCTATCCTACCCCTCATTTGTTATATTCTCTCTTTTGACCCTGTCCCCACTCAGAAGTTTTTGCTTTTGATTATCCCCTCCCCCAATCTGCCCTTCTCTCTATCAACACCCTGCTCTCTTGTCCCCTTCCCCGCTTATTTTCCTGTAGGGTAAGATAGAGTTCCATACCCCATTGTGTATGTTATTCCCTCCTTAGGCCAAATCCTATGAGAATAAGATTCACTCATTCCCTCTCACCTTCACCCATTTCGCCTCCACTATAAAAGCCTTTTCTTGTCTGTTTCATGTGAGATAATTTACCCCATTCCACTTCTCCCTTTCTCTTTCTACCAGTATAATCCTCTCTCACCCCTTAATTTTATTTTCCAGATATCACCCCTTCATCTTCAACTCACCCTGTGCCCTCTACCTATATATGTATCTATACATACACATAATTTTTCCCTCCCACTACCCTAACACTGACAAAGAATTCATGAGTTACAAATGTCATATTTCCCTGCAAGAACATAAACAGTTCAACCTCAATAAGTTTCTTATGATTTCTCTTTCCTGTTTACCTCTTCCATGTTCAGCTTGAATCTTGTATTTGAAAGTCAAATTTTTTATTCAGCTCTGGTCTTGTCCTCAGGAATGCTTGAAAATCCCCTTTGTCATTGAATACTCATTTTTTACCCTGAAGGATTATACTCAGTTTTGCTGGGTAGGTGATTCTTGGTTGTAATCCTACATCCTTTGCCCCCTGGAATATCTAACTCCATGCCCTCTGGACCCTTAATGTAGAAACTGCTAAATCTTGTGTTATCCTGATTGTGTTTCCACAATACTTGAATTGTTTCTTTCTGGCTGCTTCCAATATTTCCCTTGACCTGAGAATTCTGGAATTTGACTACAATATTCCTAGGAGTTTTCCTTTGGGGATCTCTTTCCCAGAGGTGATTGAATGGATTCTTTAAATTTCTATTTTGCCCTCTGGTTCTAAAATATCAGGGAAGTTTTCCTTGATAATTTCTTGAAAATGATGTCAGGCTCTTTTTTTGATCATGGCTTGCAGATAGTCCAATAATTTTTAAATTCTCTCTCCTGAATCTATTTTCCAGTTCAGTTATTTTTCCAATGAGATATTACACATTCTTTTCTATTTTTTTTCATTCTTTTGGATTAGTGTTACAGTGCCTTGATTTCTCAAATTATCATTGGCTTCCAATTTCTCCATTTCAATTTTTAAGGAAGTATTTTCTTCAGTAAGCTTTTGGAATTCCTTTTGCATTTGTCCAATTTTGCTTTTTAGGACATTCTTCTCCTCATTGGTCTTTTGGACCTCTTTTACCATTTTGGTAAGGCTATTTTTTAAGGTGTTATTTTCTTCAGTATTTTTTTTTGGGTGTCTCTGATAGCATCACTCTCAGGTTTTCCTCTACTTCTCTTACTTGCTTCTCAAAATCCTTTTTGAGCTCTTCTATGGCCTGGGACTGATGAATATTTTTCTTGGAGGCTTTGGATGTAAGAGCGTTGGCTTCATTGTCATCTTCTGGTTTTATGTTTTGATCTTCTTTGTCATCAAAGTACGATAATATAGTCTGACTCTTTTTGCACTGCTTGCTCATGATCCTGGCCAATTACTTGAGTTATAAACTCTTTGTTAAGGATGGATTTTGTTTTAAGTGTGGAAAATGTACTATCTCAATCTTCAAGGGATTTGTGCAGCTGTTTTCAGAGAATCTTTTAGGGACCAGTACATTTTCAGTTCTTCCAAGGTGCTATGATGAAGGGTGAGGTGTTTACTCCTTTCCTGGCCTCTGCTCCGCTCTATGAATGACCACAAACATTCTTTTCTGTCTTAGAACTGTGAGGATTTTCTCTTCACAGCCACTATAATCTCCACCACACCAGTGCTCCTCTTTGTCGGATGACTGCCACCCAGAACTGTGACCCAGATCCAAGCACAGGCAAAGCAACAGAATCCTGAACTAGCAGAGAGATCCCTGCAATCCCTCTCTAATGAGCCACTCAATTCCACCTCATTATGTGGGCCTGAAGCTCAGGAGGAAGCTGCTGCCCCAGAGCCATGCTTGGGAAATGGAGCTGAGACCACATTGCTTCTCTCTCTCACTGTGTATACAAACTTTTCCCACTGATCTTCTAAGTTGAGTTTGGCATTCATGGGTTGAGAAATCTCAAAACAAGCACAGCTGCCTGTGATTCAGTCCACGGAGGCCTGCTCCAGGTTTGCTGTGGCCTGTGGGCCCATCCTGAACTCTGCTCCTCCTTCTGTCTGGTACAATATACCTTTCTGAGCAACCATCCAGGCTGTCTTTGGCTGGAAATTTGTCTCACTCTGTCTTTTTGTGAATTCTTCTGATTTAGAATTTATTTAGAGCCATTTTTATAGGTATTTGGAGGGGTTTGGGGGAGAGCTCAAGCAAGTCATTGCTTTTATTTTGCCATCTTGTCTCTGCCCCCAGAAAGGAAGTTTTTTGTTGACCAAAATTAGGTCTTCAGTCTGTCAAGAACTGGAAATGTCATAGTGAATGAAGTGAAGCATGACTGGACACTGCTTGAAATAGCAAGTCAGGAAAAGTTGCAACCAATCAGGAGACACTTTGTAGATAAAATAACTAAGCTTTCTACAACATCTTCATTTGTCTGGGCTTCAAGGCTCTCATAAGCTGGCAGAATAATACAGCGAGAAGGATATGTAAAGTGATAGAATGGTAGAATAAGAAGAGAACAACCATCCTGGCATAGTGGAAAAGGTAGTATTTTAGGAGTAATAGAAAATCTGCCTATCTGTGTGACCTTGGTAAAATTGTTCATCTTCTTTGCATTGCAGTTTCCTCAATTGTAAAATGAAGGCTTAGACAAGATTAATTATGATGTCCTTTCCAGCCCTAACATTATTGTCCTTGAGATCACATTGCTCATTGTAGAAACTAAGCATTAAGACAGGGGGATTTACTTGCCTCAAACTTTCAAATACTTCATATCTATTTCAGTGAGATTAACAGTGATGAGAATGAATTTGAGCTTTGAATTTTATAGCGTATATACTAACCTCATTTTAATTGTTTCTGGATTGTCATAGGTGTCTCTAGTTCAGCATTTTGTTTGTTCTCTCTACATGTCCAATTATTCCAGTTATTAAGCTAGAATCTTTTTTTAATTTAACATGGATCTTCAAGCCTCTATTTTCCACTCAAATATCTCTCATCAGTTCTACAAGGTCCTACAAAGTTTCACCTCCAACAAGAGGCTTTCCCTGAGTAATGCAATTCATTCCAGATTCCATTGCTCAGATAAAAAAATCAGGAAATACATAACATTTTATGGCTCTAGAGTATTAATGGAAAGAAGAAGAATATAGTAGGGGTATCAAGGTATAATTTATTTTCCTTCCAATTATTAGAACCTATTTTATAACAGAATATTTGATCCATTTTTCATTTTTATAATATTTTCTGGCAAATATCTTTGTGGGCTTTTTTTTAATGTAGTTTGCTTATCTTTCCCATTTAAACTGTTTTTTTTTTTTTATTGAGGGAAAGAATTTCACCTTTATATATTTCCATGCTCTGTGTGTTTGGAAGGGGAAAAGGAGCACATGCAATCAGTGTTCCTTGCCAAACTACTACACAGCCTGCAAAAGTCAGAAGTGGAATTCAATCACAGTAAATCTTACTGACTGTAAATGGGGCTCACTTTTCACTAAATCATACTGTCTTTCATTGTATCTAGTTGTACTCAGAACCAACTTCAGTACATCTCCAGTTGTACTCAGCCTTAGACAGATGTTAAGAACTAGGAAGAAATGGATAGGTTGTTAACACACTCTTAAAAGAGAGACAGGATTACAGTTATAGAATGTTGTATATAGATACATTCATTGTATAAACGTGCTTACTTTGTTAAGATTGTTTTTTTAATACTGTGCAGAGGCTACATGCATACATACATACATACATACATACATACAACATACATATATTACAGGGGTTTATGGAGTGTTCAGGGAGGACTAGCACTTCTGTTGTGAGTTCTTGCTGAGAACTTTTCAGGGCTGCTCATTCACCTTTGGTGTTCACCTGCCACCCAACTTTTACCTGTGGCTCCAAAAATCTGTAGCTTACACAGCAGACACATTGGTTGAGGGCAACAAAAAGGTCACAAACCTGACAGTGAGTTAGGAGAACGTCTACCCCAAGCACATGAACATTTCCCCAAGAAGAATTGGTAGATGACACCAATTTCTTCCAAAGGCTGTGAAAGTGACTGAAGTAGGTGTTGTGGAGTTCTTAGAGCTTGGTCAGAATCAACAATAACCAAGGTCATCCACTGCACCTGGGATACTGTTAGTTATTTTGACTTTTATCTTGCCACTGGACTTTAATGATCCTTTAAGATAGAGTGAGGCTGATAACTCTGTGCCACTCAGCCTCACTTAAATCCAATTCATTCATAAGCCTAAAACCCACCCCATGATGTCATTGACCTTTTTAAAAAGGAAAGATATACAAGAGCATATGATACAATAACAAAATTCATCAACTTTTTTTTAATGTACAAATGTATAATAACAATTACATGCTACTAGTATAGACTTGACAAATAACTACTTCCTATTCATCAGTTTCTTGATATATAAAATAAGGGATTCAATGATATAGTATTTAGAGCACTGGACAGAAGCTTCATATTCTTCTTAGCTCTGTGAATCTGGTCAAATAACGACATCTCTTTCCCTCAGTATACTCATATATAAGATGTGGATAATAAAAACACTTCCATACCGGGGTTGTTATAAAAATCAAATGAAATAATAATTTTCAAAGTGTTTTTCAAATAAGAAAGGGCCATGTTGTCATTGTTGAGTCATGTCTGATTCTCCATGACCACATTTCGGATTTTTTGCAAAAATATTGCATTTTTTCCCATTTCCTTCTTCATATAGGGAAACTGAGGCAATCAGAGTTAAGTGACTTGCCTAAGGTCATCCAGCTAATAAGTGTCTGACATTGGAATTACACTCAGCCCTTCCTTGCATGAGGCCCAGTGTCATATTTTCTAAGTCAATTTCCTGCCTCTTTAAAGTGCTATGTTGCTAAATAAACACAAGCTGTTATTTTTGGTATTATTGGTGATCTTTCAGGTCCCGCATATCTCTAAATCTTTGACATTGTGTAACAACAATGTAGCTATGGACAAATTTTATTCATCTTCTATAAGCTTTAGATCCTTAATTGTTGAGATCAGGCTATTGAATGAAATTATATTAAAATATCCTTGTAGTTCTAACATAATATTTGTTAGATTAAGCATCTAAAGTGGGAATCCTTTTGAAAAAAAAATTCTCATACTCTAAATTAACATTTGGTGATTTAGAAATTTTAGATGTTGGATTTTCTTGAAAGTATAGTTTGCCATGAACTTGGTTTTTTTTAGAGTGAATAACTTGAAAATGACTGTATAAAAATTGACCCATCTCAGTTTATAACTTTGTGTTTTCTAGAGGCCTAGGCAGAGAATACTGTTTTCATCTCTCACACCCACATATCAATATATTGAGACTGACAATAACCTGACCTCTCAGGTAGAAGTGGCATAATAAAGTTCATAAAACATTAATTCATTAGGGAATATATTTTTCATCCTGAAAGGAGCATGGTGCTCAATGTCATCAAATTAAACTTCAAATGCTAAACCCTATATGACACCTTGATTCTCTCTACTAATAGAATTCCCTAAAATTATTTTGCTTTCATTTTGAATATGTGTTGTATTAGAATGTTTATGTTTTTTTTGTTGCTTTATTTTTCTTTTTTTTATATTTAACATATGTTTTTAAAACTTTTGGTTACAAATTTTCTCCCTTCCTCCCTCCCCACTCACCCTCATTAAAAAGGCAAGCATCTTGATACAGGTTATAGATGTGTCATAATGTATGCTTCTTAAGCACAAGAATTATTTCACATTTTGGAATCTGTCTCACTAGTGCCTAGAATACTTAAGGCTTAACATGTCATAGAAACTAAATAAACACTAAATGATTGACTTTTTTTTTTTAGGGTAAGATCATGGTTAAAGAGTTAGAAGGTACATTAGAGGCCATCTCATTTAAATAGTTTAGTGCTTTCACTTCACAGATGAGAAAAATAAAATCTATTGAGGTTAGGTGAATTAGTGAGATTATAACTGCCCAAAGCAGCAGCATTTGGGTCCAGCTCCTTTTTGTCCACAGCTAGTGATCTTTCTGTTTCATGATAGTGTTAATTTACATGCTATTATCTTCAATACAATATAAGTTCCTTGAAGGCACATGCCACAACTGCAGACGTACAATAAATAGTTAATACACTCTTATTAAAATAATTAATTACTCAAATTCTCTAAAAGCATAGGATTGTTATAAAGATGCAAGAAAACTTGATGCCACCATACACTAAGGGTGAGATGATTGGATAAATCGATCAAATAACTCTGCCAGGTTGAAGAGGTAAAATGTGAAATTAATGAGAAACAGGCTGTTGATTAAAAGTAAAAGGGCTTTGTAAGTCATTGGAAAAAAAGAAATGACAGAAAGTAGAAGTTTGTTCCAGTTGGCTATTATTGCATCACATCTAGCTTCTATGACTTCAAGTCTCTCCTAAAGTACCCTCATATGCGGAAAGGTTTTCTCATTCTTCATTAATTACAATGGCTTCCCTCCAAGACTAACTCCAATTTCTCTTTTTTATGTATCTTGATTGTATAAAGTGGCTTATATGTTGTCTTTTTATCTTAAATGTGAGCAGGGTGTAGAGGGTTCAGTGAAGAGTGACACTTCTGGTGTGAGGGCTGCTGAGCCCTGCTCAGGGCTGCTTTTTCTCATGGTCTACCTGATTTACTTGACTCTCACCTGGGCTCCAAGAAGCTGCAGCATGCTAAACAGCCATACCCCAGCAAACCATTTTCGAAGACAGGCTAAACCAGTTTGAGGGTAACAGAGGGGTCTCACACCTACTGGTGACTTAGCAGGGTGTCTACCTCAAGCGTGTGAAGACTTCCATCTGTGGAATAGATAGACAAGAACAATTAATTCCAGTGGCCATGAAGAAAGCTGAAACAAGTGCTGTGGAGTGCTTAGAGCTTTGACATCAGATGCCAAGGTAAACCACTGCATCCAAAGCCATCATTGTGACTTTTATCTTGCCACTGGACTTTAATGATTCTGGAAGAGAGAGAACCCAACAACTTCAAGTGACTCTGCCTTGCTTAAATACAATTTGAGTGTGAGTCAAATTATATTACTCATGCCATTTTACCATTTTTACCTACATCAAAGTCCTGTGACAACAGACAAACAAACAGAAAAAATGTTGATACATTCAGAACTGTAGCCACAACCCTATACACAGGTGGGCCAGACCAAAGGGTCGTCTGCTCACTAGAATGAAACAGCAGGAGCTTTTGGCAGTGTTTTTAAAGGACAGAACTATTCACCTCATGGTGGGAGAGAGGGGATAGAAAAAATGCCCCAAAATTTTTTGCTTCAGCTAACCCTGGCGTAATAACTGTGGCAGGAGGGGACATCACCCTGTAGTCAAAACACACAGAAAAATATGTACAAAAAATTTAGCAAAGATGATTACAATTAAGTGGAGCCAAGATAGCAGAGTAAAGTCAGGGATTAGCTTGAAATCTCCCCCCAAACTTCTCCAAAAACCTTTAAAAATGACTTTACACAAGTTCTAGAATAACAAAAAGATGGAATGCAACCAATTTCCAGTGCAAAACAACCAGGAAGTCAGCAGGAAATGTCTCTTGCTGTAGGGTAAGGGAAGAGCATAGTTTAAGGAAGGCTGAGGAAACCAGGAGCAAGCCTTGGGAGTGATGGTGGTTGGTTCTAGAGCTCTCAGCCCACAGACTGTAAGGGAGTTTAATAACTGGTCAGAAGGAGATTACAGGAGTCTTTTTTTTTTAATCATTGAGGCAGCACTCTTTTACTTTGCTTATATTTGGGTTTAGGTCATGTTCCTGGGTGGCAGTCCCAGGACAAGGAGGAGCACTACCATGGCAGTAGTGGAGGAGTGAATCCTCCTCACAGTGTCAGGGTTGAAAAGAGTGCTTGTGATTCCCCACAGATCAGAGCACAGACCAGGAGAGTAGTAAACACCTCTTCTTAGATCACACGACCTGAAAAGAACTGAAAACTTACAGTTCCCTAAAAGTATATATGAAAAAAGCCGCATAAATCACCTAAAACTTGGAAAAGTGCACCCTCCACCCTGGAATCAGGGCCCTAGTTTAGCAAAAAGTAAAAATTCAAGAAATAGGCTGGGAAAATGAGCAAAAAACAGGGGAAAAGAAAAACCTGACTAACAGAAGTTTCTTTGGTGACAAAGAAGATCAAAACACATACTGAGAAGACAGAAAAGTCGAGTCAAAGATCCTCTACCCAAAGCTTCCAAGAACAAAATTTGAATTGTTCTCAGGCCATAGAAGAGCTCACAAAGAATTTTGAAAATTAAGTAAGAGAAGTAGATAAAAGAAACTGGGAAGAGAAATGAGAGTAATGCATGAAAATCATGAAAAACAAGTTCCTTTGGTGAAGGAGACACACACACAAAAATCAAGAAATCAACACCATAAAAACAGAGTATTCCAAATGGAAAATGAGATACAAAAGCCCACTGAAGAAAATAGTTCCTCAAAAATTAGAATGGAGCAAATGGAACCTAATGACTCTATGATAATCAAGAAACAATAAAACAAAACCAAAAGAATGGGAAAAAAAGAACAATGTGAAATATCTCAGTGGAAAACAACTGAACTGGAAAACAGATTCAGGAGAGTAATTTAAAAATTACTGGACTCCCTAAAAGCCATGATTAAAAAAAAACAACCTAGACATGCTCTTTAAAGCAATTATCAAGGAAAACTGCACTGATATTCTGGAAGCAGAGGGGAAAAGAGAAATTGAAATAATCCACCAATCACCTCTTGAAAGAGATCCCCAAAGGAAAACTCCTAGGAATATTATAGCCAATTGCAGATTTCCCAGGTCAAGGACAAAATATTGTAAACAACCGGGTGAACCCATAGTCAAGATAAATAAGATTTAACATCTTATGCATTAAAGGATCAGAGGGCTAAGAATATGATCTTCCAGAGGGCAAAGGAGCTAAGATTACAACTAAGAATCATCTACCCAGCAAAACTGGATGAAATGGTTATTCAATGAGACATTCAAGCATTCTTGATGTAAAGAGCTGAACAGAAAATTTGACATTCAAATACAACACTCAAGAGAAGCATAAAAAGGCAAATGTGAAAGGGAAATCACAAGGGACACAATAAAATTAAACTGTTTACATTCCTACATGGGAAGATGATACTGTTAACTCATAAGACCTTTCTCATTATTGGGGCAGTTAGAGGGAATTTATATAAACAAAGAGCACAGGTATGAGTTGAACATGAAGGGATGATATCTAAAATAATAAAATTAAGGGTTGAGAGAGGAATATACTGGGAGAAAGAGAAAAGGAGAGGTAGAATGGGGTTAATTATCTCACAATAATTAAGAAAAGAATAAGCTTCTAAATTGGAGGGGAAGAGGGAGGATGTGAGGAGAAGTGAGTGAACCTTACTCTCACCAGAACTGGCTCAGAGAGGGAATATCACACACACTCAATTTGTGTAGAAATATATCTTACGCTACAGGATAGTAGGAGAAGAAGGAGATAAGAAAAGGGGGGTGATAGCAGGGAAGACAAATTAGGGTAGGGGGCAGTCAGGAGCAAAACACTTTTAAGGAGGGATGGGATGAAAGGAGAGATAGAATAGAATAAAAGAAGGGATAGGAAGTAGGGAGATAACGTTAGCAATACAAACTGTGAAGAAAAAAATGAAACATTTCTCTGATAAAGGCTTCATTTTTCAAACATATAGAGAACTGAGTCAATTTTATAAATATAAGAGCCATTCCCCCAATTGTTAAATGATCAAAAACACAATGAGTTTTCAGTTGAAATAATCAAAGCTATTGATAGCTACATAAAAATAGTATTTTCAGTATTGAGTCCATAAATGCAAAATAAAATAATTCTGAGGTACTATATCAAAACTATTAGATTGGCTAATAGGACAAAATGATAAATCACACATGTTGGAGGGGATGTGGGAAAAATGAGATATTAATGCACTGTTGGTAGAGTTGTGAATTGATTCAACTATTCTGTACAGCAATTTGAAACTATGCACAGATGGCTATAAAACCATGTATACCCTTTGGCCTAACAATAACACTGGTACATTTGTATCCCAAAAGAGATAAAATAAACAACAAATGAAAAAGACGTATATGTACAAAAATATTTATAGCAGCTGTTTTCTGGCAGCAAACAATGAGGATTTGAGGGGATGCCCATCAATTGGGGAATGGCTGAACAATTGGCAGAATGTAATTATGATGAAACAATATCGTACTATGTGAATTGATGGGCAGGATGCACTAAGAAAAACCTGAAAAGACTTGCATGGGCTGATGCAAAGTGGAATGTACTGTATGCAAAATAACAACAATATTGTAAGATGATCAGCTATGAATGATTTATGTATTCTCAGCAATAGAGCAATCCAAGACAACCCTGAAGGTATTATGATGAAAAGTGCTATTCATTCCCTGGGAAGGAACTGATTGTGTCTGAATACCAATTCAAGCATACATTTTTTACTTTCTTTCTTTATTTTGTATTTTTTTTCTGTTTTCTTTCACAACATGACTATTATGGATATGTTTTGCATGACTACTTATGTATAAACTTCATCAAATTACTTAGTCTTCTCAATTAGGGGGACCAGGAGGGAAGAAGGTAGAAAATTTGAAATTCATAATTTAAAAACTGAATGTTACAAATTGTTTTTACATGTTACTGGAGAAAGTAAAATACTAAATGTTAAAAAAAAATGATTATTCAACTCACTATTTGTATATGAAATGTATTCCTACTTAAGGATAACATGAAATCCAGTAGACCTGAAAGACAAATAGCTCTTGTTGCAAGAGAATTCAGCAGGTATTATATTCAAATTATATCCCTGAGTGAAACAAGGCTGGCAAACAAAGGTCAGCTTACCAAAGTTGGTTCTGGATACATATTTTTCTAAAGTGACTAAAGAGGAGAGGGGTGACATAGAAACCTAGGTCAATCAAAACTAATCAACAACCTTGTATGCCTCCCAAAAGGATTGAAAGATAGACTTATGACAATGTGGTTGTGTCTTTCAGGAAAGCTCCACACCACCATTATCAAAGCATATTCTCCCACCACAATAAATCTTGATAAGGTCAAAGAAAAAAAATTATGAAGATTTGAAAACTCTTATCATGAATATGCCAAGAAGACAAGCTTATAATTCTGGGTTACTTTAATGCCAGAGTAGACACAGATTGTCAGACATGGTACGGAGTCATTGGGAGGAATGTAATCAGAAACAGGGATGCTAATACTTTATATTATCATGATGTTTTTATCACTAACACTGCTCTATTGACCTAAATGTAATAACACTTCAAGCATGCTTCTTCTCAATAAATGTTTGCATTTCATATATGATGTCATTGTAAAGAAAAGACACAGAGATGACATGAGAATGACAAAAATTATGTGTGGCACAAAGTGCTTTACCAATAATAGTTTTTCACCTCCAAGCTAAATACTCACACTTAGTAAAAGCAGCAATTCCAAGGCAAGAAGACTAGCAGAAGACTTTTTGTCAAGAGATTTAAGCACTTCTTTGAATGTGAAGAGTCTGTTGCAAACTTGACGGGGAAACTTTAGACAAGACACAGTCGAAAATCGTGGAGCAGAAAAGGAGTGAGCAGCTTTCAGAAATTTGGTGTACAGGCTTGCATACACTCATCTGGATCAGAACACTCCCATACGTCAGGATGTAGTTGATAAAAATGTTGACTAAATTCAAAAGCTGATAAATGAAAAATGAGATCTCCACAGCATTTACCAGGAGGGTAGGTTGTCTATAAGAAAGCAGTGTTTAACTCCATTAAAATTAAAGTGTAAGTGAAGCTTGGAGAGAGGCAGGATTCTTAGCTCAGTAAGCAGTCAGATGAAAGTTGGTTTTATGCTGATAGTAACAATCCAAAACACTTTTATGATGCCCTGAAAGCTATTGGCCAAAACTTGTGGTACATCTAAACTACTCAGTGTTTATGGAGCCACAATAATTACTGGTAAGGACATGATCCTGGAGAGATGGGCTGAACACTTCAATGGTGTTCTCAACATACTGACATTAATCAACACAGATGCCACTCACTGTATATTTCAGGTTGAAGTCAATCCATCTCTCCTCAAACTTCCAACTGAAAAAGAGTTTTTGAATGTCAGTGGTTTCTCTCATGTGGTGAAATTTCTGTTGCTAATTCTATCTACAAGGGAGGGTGGTCCACTGCTCAACCAAAAAATGACAGAAATTTTCCAGGGTACCTCCCAGGAGTTCAAGGATGCCTCCACTGTCCATCTCTATCAAGAAAAGGGAAATAGGTTGTCTTGTGACAATCAAGGGGGAAGCAGTTTCTCTCTTAGTCATCACTGGTGATATTCTTTCATAGTTCTTAATGGGCTGATTGTTGAACATTAATATAGTCATTTACAGAAGAGTCACTCAGGCTTCATAAAGGGCCAAGGAACAGTCAGTACGGTGTTTGCCGCCAACAACTCTGGGAGAAATACTAGGAGGAAAACAGAGGTTTGTATACAACATTCCGTGACCTACTGAAGGCCTTTGGTACTGTCAGTCATGACATCTTGTGGAAAATTATGGCAAAATGTGGGTGCCAAGAAATGTTTATTAATATTGACCTCAGTTTCATGATACTGTTTGCCTGGGTTCTGGGTAATAAACAATGTTCTCATGCTTTCCCAGTCATGAATGGGGTGAAGAATAGGGTGAAGCAGGGCTGTGCACTTACTCCAATGATTTTTGGCTTGATGTTTTCAGCATTGTTGTCAGTATCTGTCAATGAGGAAGAAAACAGAATCAAAGTCAGCTATCACACTGATGGTAAATTATTTAAAGTGAAAAGACTACAAACCAAGTCTAAAGTGGAGGGAGTGTTAGTACGCAATTTTGGGGGAGGCAGATTATTCCACACTCAATGAAGTCTCTGAGGCTAAGATGCACCCAAGTATGGATCAATTCTCTCCTGCTTGTGCTAATTTTGGCCTAACAATTAAAGCAAAGCAAACAGAGGTTCTCGACCAGCCAGTGCCACACAATGCATATGTGAAACCATTAGTTACAGCAAGTGGAGAAATCTTGAATGCTGTGGATGTATGCTTGGCAGTAGACTTTCTAGGGATGTAGACATAGATTGATGAAGTTCATGCATGAATTGCCAGTGCTTGCTCAGTGTTTGGGAGGCTTTGAAAAAAAGTGCCAGAGAACAGAGGTATTAGACTGCCTACCAAACCAAAGGTTTACAGAGCCATTGTGCTAACATCATTGTTGTATTCCTATGAAACCTGGACAGCATACAAGTGCCATGCCAAGAAACTGCATTTGAATCTGTTCCATTGGAATTTTCTTAGGAAGACTGCATGGCAAGATAAGGTACCAGATACTGAGGTTCTTTTTCCAGTTCAACTGCTAAGCATTCAAACTCTACTGCAGAGAGCACAATTTTGATGGACTGGTCACATTGTTCGAATGCCTAATGTTTACCTAAAATACTATTTTATGGTGAATTCACACAAGGCAAGCATTATCATGGAGGTAAGAAGAGACAGATACAAGAACTCTCTCAAGGTCTCTGAAGAAATTTGATACTGATTTTGAGACATGAGAGACATTTGGACAGGACAGCCCAGCATGGTGTGCCAATATCAAGGAAAGAGCCATTCTCTTGAGCAAAGCCAAATTATAGTAGCTCAAAAGAAATGGGAGATACACAAATTTGGAGACATCTCCATTCCAAATGTTCATTTGGACTATTTTTACCAAACCTGTGGCAGAGTCTAATTGAGCTCATATATTGATCTGATCAGCCATAATGGGACACACTGTACCTTTACCCCCACTTAATGATGCCATTTAGGTCCTTTTTGAGAATGAAGGGCAACAACAAGATAGTGGATGTTTTGAGACCTGAGATAATATATTTTTGTGTCTGTTTTTCACCTCTCTTTGACTTTATAGAACTTTCAGCAGTGCCTGAAACACATTAGGTGCTTAACAAATGCTTGTTCTTTTAATGTCTTTTGGATCCTATATGAAAATATCCATCAGTTCCATTGAGTAGTGTGCCAGCAATGAGGTTTCCAGGAATCCAATGTGGTGCAAGGACAAGGGTGGTGAGGTAAGGCTTCAGTCTTGATGTAAGTCTCCTCTACCACTTTCCTCATCTTATCTCACTTATATATGGAGGACCTAGAAAGCTTGCAAGGTTCTATAGGGCATTAGATTTCCCACCTGGGAATTAGAGACATTTATTTGGCTGACAATAACATTTGCAAGTATAATTGAATGGAGTTGTTAGTTTATGTTCTATGCTTTCAACCATTTTCTCCTGGACTATATGTACCTGTGAATCACAGTTTATTTCACAGGTTATCAGGTAATGTCACATGTTATGAATCACAGATGGTTTTTTTTTTATTGTGAATATAAAAGGGAGTATTTTTTATGAACTTTTATTACTATATAAGCTTCAGAAATACCTCTTTCTATAAAATACTTGAGGTTGGCCAAATAAAATGATTTTCAATTGATAATTTTTAAGAGAAGCATGTAGGTCATGACTTGAGCCAGTGTATTTAGAAAAACAATTCTTGCCACCAAAAGAAAAAAAGAATGCTTCAGCTATCCCCTGAGAAGTATAAAATGGAATTTTAGTCTTGTTGTGGGACCCAAATCTTGTTTTATAGTGAATATTAGGGAAAAGAACCTCAAAACTTACTTCCATGGACTATAATTTGCTTCCATTTTTATGGCAGGAAGAAATCACTTCCTTTCCTTATCATTTCTTCCCTTTGCCTCATCTCTTTTCCCCTTCCATTTCTTTTCTGTGTTTCAAAGTCTTCTTGTACCTTGTCCCCTCTCATTCTTACATTTCCCCTATCCCTAATCATTTCCTTTTCTCTCTATACTATCACTTTCCCCCTTAAATCTCCTATTCCTTCTGTTCCCTCTCCCTCTCTAGTTATCCTCTCCTTCTCAATGACAGAGAGTTAGAAACATATGCATGGATTAAACAGACTGTATAAGACTAAACAAGTAATAAATGGTTTTTGACTTGGGGTAGACTGGGTGATGCTGCCTCAGAGTGATAAGCAGTAGCTTTGACCTCCTAAGTTTAAATGGGAAGCAGCAGAGGTGTGAGCTTTTCTGACTCACTTCATAAATGTGCCCAAAGTGAGTTAGTGAATGACCAGAAACTATGGTGACTGCCTTTGTGCAATTAAATTGAGGGACAGTTATCAAGGTTGGGGAGTTGAAAAAGGCTAATGTTTGGGGAAATGCAATTTAGAAGATTAATAGAAAATGTTTATAGTAATCTAAGAGGCTACTTACTGGCATTCAAGACTCATTGAAAAAACTCTTCCAGCTATGGAAGGGACTAAGGAGGTGCATACACACATGCACACACACACACACTCACCTGTTGGACAGTTCCATTGTCATATGCATGAAAAGAATGAAAAAAAATATTGGGAATGGAAAGAAAATATTTGAAAATGTCTGGGATCATGGGTCAGAGATTATTTTCAAAAGACAGAGAGCTAGCATTTCCATTTCTTGCTAGGATGACATAGCCTAGATATTTGCAAATTTAGGTCCTTTTCTTTGGCCAGGAAATGTATAGAAGGATGCCCCTGTTCTCAATTATCTTCACTATATTGATGAGAGAAATAGTTCAGTGTAGCCTCAGCTTTCTCCCATCATATAGAACACCTAAAAGGAAATGCTGATGTCAGAAAGACTGCTTTTTTGAAGGGTTCAAAATACATCATATTTCTTAAAATTATGAAATGGAATGAGCATTGAATCTGGGACCAGAAAGCCTAGGTATGACCCTCAGGTGTTCTCCTTAACTGTGTGACCTTGAGAAATGGCTTCCCCATGTAAGCCTAAATAACTTGAGTTTCAAACTGAAAAAAAAAAATGTAGCAACATATCCAAAAGAGAAATCGTTATCCTTAGAAGTACAACTCTTTCAAATATTGATATTACATTTGGGGAAGTGAGCAGGGAGCAATGATTTATAAAATATCTAACATGTCTCTCAGAATTTCTCAATCACATTCCAAATATTATCTCACTTAAACTTTACAACAATCCCATGAGATATGTGATATTATTATCTCCATTTTACATATGGAGAAACTGAGACATAGAGAGGTTAAGTGACTTACTCAGGTTCACCCAGCTAGAAGATATCTGGGACAGGATTTGATTTCATTTTTTTTTTTACTGCCAATCAGAACTCTAGCTACTTTGTGATGAGTTTCATTACTTAACAAAAAATGTGGGCATTGGCCCACAAGGATTCCTAGTGAAATATAAATACATAATCTTGGTCTTCTGGACCTTCAAAAGTTTTGTTATAGCATGGATTAATTTACCAGAAAGCACATTTTATACTTTGATTGTTTATCCTGTATTTGAATTTGTATCTGCTTAAATATGCCCTACATATTTATGAAAGACTTATTTTCCAAACATATTGCTCTTAATATTGATCTAGTCAACTTTGCTTAAAAATTGCTCACCACTACTGATATGATATGATGTAATATAATATAGTATAATATGATACAAAGTAATACAATATAATGTATGGTATGATACAATATCATATTGTATGAGGTTAGACTCCATTTCTTGGGATTCAATGCTTTACCCTTCTAGCATTATCATTTCTCTCCAAGCATTTTTCATGAAATCTTCCCATAAATATTATCCACTGTAGAAAAGCTTATCTTTTTATTATTCTCAAGTTGAGTACTGAACATTACCTTTTCATTTAATTTTGTAAATTGCAACATGGTATTTTTCTCTACTTAAATCTCATTCAGATTCTTCAAATCTAGTTGATGCTTTGTCTCCATAGTGATGTTTTCTGAGTTGCATGGTTCATAGTATTTTGAAGTTAGGACCAGCAGTGATTGGACAGGGCATCCATTTTCCATTGTTACATTTTTTCTATTGTTTGAAAGGGGACTGAAATTCAGTGACAGTAATTGACTTGACCAATGTAATAAAGGCAATAAGGTGCAGTGCTTTTGAATATTTTCCAACTTTAAATCCAGTGTTCTTCCACTTTATTATTCTGACCTCTTCGGTTTCAATTTCAGTCACCACAAAGATTGGAGAAGTTAGATTTCTGATTGCCATCAGTAATATCTTAGGTAAAGCAACTGGGAAAGTACAGGGTCTGGGATGATAAGCAATAAGATGCCAGGAGAGAGAAGTTTTTCTTTTTACCTAGAAGACAGTGTTGCTAAGTATCCCTAGATTACCTAGACATAGAAGGAAGAATTAACCTCAGAAGGCATAGTAACCAAAAGTACACAGATCTCAGTGGTCAAAAAGTATTCAGCACATTGTGTATGGGTGTGGGATTAGAGCCAAAGGAAACAAACTCCTGTTTGATTTCATTATATCACTGTGAAGAAATTTTGGTCTCTGACTAAGCATTTCATTTCTTTAGTAAATTCTATAAATGTTTTTTCACATTAGGTGTTAAGGAGCAAAAACATGTTTGTTTGTTTATTTGTTAGTTTGTTTTGGAGGGCACTCTTCATCCTATTTAAGCAGATATCATAAATTAATAAATTTCTCTGGGTCAGTAAGGAGAGACAAGCTGAATTGGACTACCTAGTCATGGGAAATCCAAAGTCCTAGCATCTCCACGAGGAACAGATCTCCAAATAGAGGAGAATGCAGTGATGACATTAGGTAGGGGGATTAACAGGAAAAAAATTGATCAGTGGGATGCCAAATTAATATGGCCAGAATGGAAACAATCAAACCTGAGAGGTGATTAATAATGATCCCAGAAACTGTGAAGGATTACTACAGAACGAGTGAATTTGAACCATTGTCTATCTCCAATTAGGATTTAAAAAAAAATTTCAGGGACAGATAGTGGATAGAGCACGAGCCCTAGAGTTAGGAAGACCTGAGTTCAAATCTGGCCTCAGTCACATAACACTCACTAACTGTGTGACTCTGGGCAGGTCACTTAAACCCAATTTCCTCACTCAGAAAAAAAAAATAGTTCAGAATATACAGTATGATGGAAGTGAAATGCAGTTGTGCACCAATTTCTCCATGAAATTGCTGTCTTAGAAAAGACAACTGAAGTTTCTCTACTTTCTCTCAAAGTTAGCAGATGTAGTTGACTCTTTTTTCTTCTTTTGCTTCTGTCATCCAATCATTTTGTCCCCTAACTGCCTGTAATGTTCTATCTGAACTTTTGTGTCAGGAGGGGCCCTAGCCATGCTTATCTTTGCTGCTTATTTGAATTTCCCCTGTGTAATTCTCCTCGTTGTCAGCTCCCAGGTACAGCCCTTCTTTTTAAATGTTCCCTTCCCTAATTGTAAATGTAAACTTCTTGAGTGCATAAACTTTATTGTTTTCTTCTATTCCCATCTGTCGTCTATTGACTTGTCTGACTTTCTTTCTATGTATGTATGTATGTATGTATGTATGTATTTGTCTATCTACCTACCTTTCTATCTATCTATCTACCTCTCTATCTATCTATCTGTCTATGTCCTTGGCCCTTTTCTATTTTTGGTATATATCTGTTGCTGTTGTTCAGTTGTGTCTGAATCTTCATGAGATTATTTGGGTATTCTTGGAAAAGATACTGCAGTGAATGACATTTCCTTCCTTAGTTCATATTATAGATGAGGAAACTAAGGCAAACAGGGTTAAGTGATTTTTCCAGGGTCACAGAGCTAGCAACTGTCAGAGGTCAGATTTGAACACAAAGATGACCCTTCCTGATTCAAGGCCTGTGGCTTTATCCACTGCATCACCTAACTTCCCTGGCATATATTACTTTACTTAGTAATCTCAGCAGCTTCCATTTATTTAATTATTTAATTTAGAAGCTACTCCCTCCATTCCCTCAGAAACTTTAATTATTTTAATATTTAATTATTTTTTTCTATTATTCTCTTTATGATGATTAATATCAAAATTATTCTCTTGACCTGCAGTCTCACATCTCCAACTACCTTTCAGACATCTTTAATTAGCTGTCTGTTAAACATTTAAAACTCAACATATTCACAACAAACTTGTTTTCCCCTCTAAATCCTCCTCACTTCCAAACTTCCCTGTTGGTGGCATCTCTATCATTACAGTCCTCCAGGCTCCTAACCTAGGTGTGATCCTTGATTGCTCAATATCTCTCATCAACCACGTCCAATCCATTGCCAAGGCTTCCAATTTCATCTTTGTAGCATCCTCAGAACGCACTCTCTTCTTTTCCTTTGTATGTCAACCGCAGCAGTGTAGGCCCTCATCACCTCACACTTAGTCTATTAGAATAGCCTATTGATGAGTCTTCTTGCTTCAAATATCTTTTATATTTCAGTCAATAAACCAGCACGATGACTTTTCTAAAGCTCAATTCCTATCATGCCTTTCTCACTTAATAAACTCCAATGACTTCCTATCATCTACAGGATCAAATACGTAATCCTCTACTTAGCATTCTAAGTCCTTCATAACCTATCCCACCTACCTTTCTAATCTTCTTACACCTAACTCCTCACCATATATGCTTCAATCCAGTGACACTGACATCATTAATTTACCAAAGAAAAAATAGTCATTGGCTTCTACAAATAAAATGCTATAAGACATGTCTTGGCTTTGGATATTTTCTCCAATTGTTCTTCATGCTCTGAATGCACTCTCTTCATTTTTATTTTTTGCATTTCTTAGCCTTCTTCAGGAATTTTACCATCTATAGGAAGCCTTTCCTAATGCTCTTTTAATTGCTTGCCTTCCCTGTCTTATCTCCTTCCATAAGATTGGGAACTTTTTGAGGGCAAAAACTGTTGTTTACCTCTTTTTTTTCCTCCAGTGCTTGGTATTTAGTAGGCATTTGATAATTTTTTTTTTATTGTGTTATACTGAAAAGCATGCTTAGATATCCAAAAATACATCTGGAGATGTATTGTAGCTTAAGAGAATGACCGGACCTAAATTAGACAGGGATGCTAACCATAACTTCGGTATTTGATAATATCAAGAAGGGACATAGTTTGGAAAAGAGAGAAAGGTCTGGCTACACCATTGGGCATCATCTATAGTTAATGGATGTGGTATGACTGAAGAGCTAAGCAAGGAGACTGAGAGGGGATGATAGATAAATAGAAGGAAAACCATAAAAGGACAATTTGATAACATCCCAGAGAGGAGGCAGTATTCAAAAGAAAAATGTACTTTACTATTTTAAACACTGTATGAGTTTAAAACTCAACATATCCCAAACAGAATTCATTATATTTAATAAAATGCCTTCTGTTCTCTTTATTTACTTTTAAAGTTTTTACTTAGCTGTTCTATTTTCCCCTGGTTATATGTGAAAACAATTTTTAACATTTGTTTTTAAAACTTTGAGTTCTAGAGGTCCCAGGAGCCAAGATGGTGAAGTAAGTAGTAAGTTGCTATCTGCCTCCACTATTGATCTCTAAAACCTCAGAAATTACCACTCTAGGAAAAATCCTGGTATTGTAGAGCTGGTAGAAATATGAGGAGGAACATTCTGTTAGCCCGAGAGGCTTCTGTGGTCAGTGGGAAAAGTCTCTGTAGCTCTGGTGGAAGGGAAGCATAGTCCAGCAGTGGAGGCATCCTGGCTAGTAAGCAGCAATCCCCAGCTCAACAAACTAGTTGGAGATCCTCAACTCCAACATGGTGCAGCAGGCAAGAACCAACACCAGGACTGTCCTATGTGCCTTGGCACAGCCAGGGGAGCCAGCATACTCCAGATCTGAGAACCACCCCATGTGCCAGTGGGCAGGTTTTCCCAGCAGCCAAACACTGTTTGCTTTAGTGCAGTTCTAGGTGGGCAGGTGTCCTCTAGCAGCCAAATCTCCCTTTTCTTCAATGCAGTTCTGGGTGGTCAGGGGCTTTCTACAGACAAATCTTTTCACCCTTCAGTGCAGGCCTGGGTGAGTAGGCATCCTCCAGTGGCCAGACTCCTACCACCACACAAACTTCAGTGTAGCCCTAGGGAAACACAGAAAAACCCACGTAGTCTCAGCACATACCAGACACCACCACTAGGACCACAGCACAGCACCAAGTAAACTGCCAGAAACCAAAAGCCTCCAGATGCCAACATATGAAACCCTAGAACACAAAGCCAGTGATCAAGTCCCTGGCTCCAAGCACAAGAAGCTTTAGACAGTGGCCTAGGTGGTTCAGCAGGAGAGCCCGACTATAAAAACAAGGAAATAGGCAAACACCACGATCCCAAAGCAGAAACTGACACTGACCATAGATTCTTTTTATGGAGAAAGGGAAGTTCAAAACAAAAATTCAGAAGTAGACAATATTGTCAATATACCTTCATCCTCAAAGATGAATTTGAACTGGTTTCAAGCCCAAAAATCCACTTTGGAAGAGCTGAAGAAGGATTCAAAAGTCAAATAAGAAAGAAGAAAAATTGGGAAAATAAAGGAGAGTTATGCAAGACAGAGTCAACAGCTTGGTAAAAAAAGGAGAAAAAATGACTGTAGAAAACAATTCCTTAAAAAACACAGTTGACTAAATGGGGAAAAAAAAGTCCACTGAAGAAACAACTCCTTATAAAGCAGAATTGGTGAAGTGGGAAAGGAGGCACACACACACACACACACACACACACACACACACACACACACAAAACTGAAGAGAATAACTCCTTAAAAAGTAGAATTAGCCAAAAAGAAAAGGAGATACAAGAGGTAACTGAAGAAAACAATTTGTTAAAATTTAGGATTGGGCAAGTGGAAGCTAATGAATCTATGAGACATCAAGAATTAGTTGATCAAAATCAAAGGAATGAAAAAAAGAAGAAAATGTAAAATACCTCATTGTAATAGCAACTGTCCTGGAAAACAGATCCAAGAGAGATCAGTTAAGAATTATTGATCTATCTGGAAGTCAGGATCAAAAAAAAAAAGAGCCTAGACAGTATCTTTCAAGAAATTATCAAGGAAAACTGCTGTGAGGTACTAGAATGAGAGGGTCACCAACACTATTCTCCCTTTGCTTGTTTAGAAAATAAATTAGGAATGTCTTTCCTCACTTGTATTTATGAAGTCAATTGAAGCTCATTAAGACTTTAAATTTATAGTGTGCCTATTAAATTTAATATTGTAGATTCATCTCAGTTTTCCTGTCTTTGCTGTTCCTAAATGGCTTCTAGAGTATTTGCTATGGAAAGTCACCTAGGAGAGTGTCCTTAGAAAAAAAATGATAAAAAAGTAATTTCCTTTCTTTCTTCTTATTTTTTAAAATTAATTTATTTTGGATTATCAACAATCACTTTCATAGGCTTTTGAGTTTTAAAATTTTCTCCCATTTCCTTCCCACCTCCCTCCCCAAGATGGCACACAATCTGATACAGGCTATACATATACATTACTATTGAACATATTTTCACATTAGTGATGTTGTAATTAAGAATTAGAACCAATAAGACGAACCACCAGAAAGAGGAAACAAAACACAACAGAAGAAAAAAAAAAGCAAATAGTATGCTTTGATCTGCATTCAGACTCCATAGTTGTTTCTTCGGATTTGGATAGCATTTTACATCATGAGGCCTTTGGAAATGCCTTAGATACTTCTATTGCTCAGAAGGGTTAAGTCTATCAAAAGTAGTTATGGCACAACATGGCTGTTACTGTGTATAATGTTTTCCTGGTTCTGCTTATTTCATTCAGCATCAGACCATACAAGTCTTTTCCAGGTATTTTGAAATCTGCCTGTTCATCATTTCTTATAGCACAATAGTATTCCATTGCATTCATATACCACAACTTGTTTATCCATTCCCCAATTGATGGGCATCCATTCAATTTCTGATTCTTGTCTACCACAAAAAAAGCTGCTATGAATATTTTTGTGCATATGGATCCTTTTTCCATTTGTATAATCTCTCTGGTATATAGTCCTAGATGTTTTATTGCTGGACCAAAGGGTATGCACATTTTTATAGTCTTTTGGGTAGAGTTACAAATTGCTCTCCAAAATGGTTGGATCATTTCATAACTCCACCAGCAATGCATTAGTGTTCCGATTTTCCCACATCTTCTCCAACATTTATCATTTTCCTGTTTTGTCATGTTGGCCAATGTGATAGGTGTGATGTGGTAGCTCATAGTTGTTTTGATTTGCATTCTCTGATCAATAGTGATTTAGAGCATTTTTTCATATAACTATAGATGGCTTTAACTTCTTCATTTGAGAACTGCCAATTCATATATTTTGCCCATTTATCAATTGGGGAATGACTTATATTCACATAAATTGAATTTGATTCTCTATGTATTTTAAATTTATTTATTTTTAGTTTTCAATATTTACTTCCATAAGATTTTGAGTTCCAAATTTTTGCCCTATCTTGCCCCTCCCCCAACCCCAAGATGGAATGCATTTTAAATATCACTTCCCCTACTCTGCCCTCCTTTCTATCTTTCCCCCTCTTCTCTTATCCCCTTCCTCTTCTGCTTTCTTATAGGGCAGGAGAGATTTCTGTACCTCATTTCCTGTATGTTTTATTTCCCAGTTCCATGTGAAAACATTTATCTTTAAACATGTGTTTTTAAAACTTTGGGTTCCAAATTTTTTCCCTTCCTCCCTCCCCACCCACCGTCATTTAAAAGGCAAGCAACTCAATATAAGTTATGCATGTGCAGTCATGCAAAACACTTCCATATTAGTCATGCTATGAAAAGCTAACTCTATTTCCCTTTTTCCTATCCTACCCCCTCTTTGATCTATTCTTTCCTTTTACACTGTCCCTCCTCCGAAGTGTTAGCTTCTGATTACCCTCTTTCCTGATCTGCCTTCCTCTCTATTATTCCCCTGATCACTTCTGTCTTTCCCACCCCCCCCATTTTCCTGTAGGGTAAGATAATGTTTCATACCCAATTAAGTGTGTATGTTATTCCCCCCTTAAGCCAAATCCTATGTGAATAAGATTCACTCATTCCCTCTCACCTTCCCCTCTTTCCCATCCACTGTAAGAGCCTTTTCTTTTCTGTTTTTTTTTTGAGATAATTTAATGCATTCTACCTCTCCCATTGTCCTTCTCCCAGTATAATCCTCTCTTATTCCTGACATTTATTCTCCAGATATGATCCCTTCATCTTCAACGCACCCTGTGCCCTATATCTATCTATCTATCTATCTATCTATCTATCTATCTATCTATCTATCTATCTCTATCTATACATGCACATACATATTATTTTTCCCCTCCAAATACCCTAATACTGACAAAGGTCTCATGAATTACAAATATCATCTTTCCATGCAGGAATGTAAACATTTTAACCTTAAGAAGTCTTTTATGATTTCCCATTCCTGTTTACCTCTTCATGTTCCAGTTGAGTCTTGTATTCGAAAGTCAAATTTTCTCTTCAGTTCTGGTCTTTTCATCAAGAATGCTTGAAAGTCCTCTATTTTACTGAATGACCATTTTTTCCCTTGATGGATTATACTCAGTTTTTCTGGGTAGGTGATTCTTGGCTGTAATCCTATCTTCTTTGCCCTCCAGAATATTATATTCCATGCCCTGTGGTCCCTTAATGTAGAAGTTGCTAAATCTTGTGTTATCCTGATTGTTTTTCCACAGTCCTTGAATTGTTTCTTTCTGGATGCTTGCAATATTTTCTTCTTGACCTGGCAACTGTGAAATTGGGCTACAGTATTCCTAGGAGTTTTCTTTTGGGGATCTCTTTCAGGAGAAGATTGGTGGATTCTTTCAATTTCTATTTTGCCCTCTGGTTCTAAAATATCAGGGCAGTTTTCCTTGATAATTTCTTGGAAGATGATGTCTAGGCTCTTTTTTTTTTTTTGAGCATATCTTTCAGATAGTCCAATAATTTTTAAATTCTTTCTCTGGATCTATTTACCAGGTCAGTTGTTTTTCCAATGAGATATTTCACATTGTTTTCTAATTTTTCATTCTTTTGGATTTGTTTTACAGTGTCCTTATTTCTCATAAAGTCACTATCTTCCAATTGCTGTATTCTAATTTTTTGGGAAATATTTTCTTCAGTAAACTTTTGGACTTTTCGTTTTGTCCAATTGTGCTTTTTAGGGCATTTTCCATTTGGCCAATTTTGCTTTTTAAGGTATTCTCCTCATTGGCTTTTTAGACCTCTTTTGACATTTCAGTTAGACTATTTTTTAAGGTGTTATTTTCTTCAGTTTTTTTGTGGGTCTCCTTTAGAATCAATCTCAGTTTTTCTTCCACCTCTCTTACTTGCTTCTCAAAATTCTTTTTGAGCTCTTCCATGGTCTGGGACAGATTCATATTTTTCTTAGAAGCTTTGGATGTGAGAACTTTGGCTTCATTGTCTTCTTCTGGTTGTATATTTTTATCTTCTTTGTCACCAAACTAAGATAATGTAGTCTGACCTTTTTGTGCTGCTTGCTCATGATCCCAGCCAATTACTTGAGTTATAAACTGTGTGTTAAGGTAGGAGTCTGTTTCCAGTGTGGAGTTCTGTCTGAAGGTTCAGGGGTTTTGTGCAGCTGTTTTCAGAGATACTTCTAGGGACCTGTAAATTTTCAGTTCTTCCAAGGTGGTATGATCCAGGGCAAGGTTTTTACCCCTTTCCTGGCCTGTGCTGTGCTTTATGAGTGACCACAAGTACTCTTTTCTGCCTTGGAACTGTGAGGAGGATTCTTTCTACAAAGCCACTACAAGTTCCACCATGCCAGAGCTCCTCCTTGCTCCAGGACTGCCACCCAGAACTCTGACCCAGATCCAGCCATGGGCATAGCAAGAGAATCCTGCACCAGCAGAGAGATCCCTGCAATCCCTCTCTAATCAGCTACTTGATTCCCCCTCAATCTGTGGCACAGAAGCTCACGAGGCAGTGGCCTAGCTTGGGGAATAGATCTAGGACCCTGTGCTTCTCTCTCACCACCACAGAAACAACATTTTTCCCACTGACCTTCTAAGTTTTCTTTGGTGTTCATGGGTTGTGAGGTCTGGAAATGGTCACAGCTGCCTTCTATTCAGTCCTCTGAAGCCTGATCTAGGTTCACTGCAGCCTGCGTGCCCATGCTGAACTGTGTTTTTCTCCCAGCCAACAGCAATATACCTTCCCAATCAACCATCCCTGTTATCTTGGTCTGGAAATTTGTTTCACTCCATCTTTTTGCCTTCTGCTGCTTTAGAATTTGTTTAGAGTCATTTTTTTATAGGTATTTGGTGGGGTTTGGGGGACAGCTTGAGCAAGTCACTGCTTTTACTCGATCAACCTTCTCTATTGTTTTTAATAGGAATGCTTGTTGTATTTTGCCAATAGCCTTTTCTGAATCTATTGAGATGATCACGTGGTTTCTGTTAGTTTTGGTGTTGATATGATCAATTATGCTGAGAGTTTTCCTAATGTTGAATCAGCCCTGCATATAGTATCTTATTCTTCTGATAGGTTGCTGTAATCTATTTTATTTTAATTTAATATTTTATTTAAATTTTTTGCATCTATATTTATTATTGAAATTGGTCTATAATTTACTTTCTGTGTTTTAACTCTTCCTGGTTTAGACATCAGCACCATATATATATATATATATATATATATATATATATATATATATATATATATAAAATCATAAAAATTTGCTAATTATTCATCTTCACCTGTTTTCCAAAATAGTCTATATAGTATTACAATGAATTGTTCTTTAGATGGTGGATAGAATTCACTTGTAAATCCATCTTGCCCTGAGGATATATTTCCTAGGGAGTTCATCAATGGCTTCTTCAATTGCATTTTCTGAGAAAGGGTTATTTGAGTACTTTACTTCTTCTTCAATTCATATGGGCCATTTATATTTTTGTAAATACGTATTTATTTCACTAAGATTGTGAAATTTATTGGCATACAACCAGGCAAAATAGATCCTAATTTTTGTTTTAATTTCCCCTTCCTCGGTGGTGGCTTCACCCTTTTAATTTTTGATACTGGTAATTGGTTTTCTTTTTTCTTCTTTTAAAATTAAATTAATCAAAGGTTTATCTATTTTATTGCTTTTTTCATAAAACTGCTCTTAATTTTATTTATTACTTCAATAGTTCTCTTAATTTCAAATTTATTAATTTTCCTTTGGTTTTCAATATTTCTAATTTAGTGGTTAATTGAGGATTTTTAATGCATTGTTTTTCTAGTTTTTTTCGTTGTATGCTTAATTAGTTGATCTCCTTTTCTATTTTATTCATGTAAGCATTTAGAGATATAAAAACTTCCCCAAGAACTGCTTTCTCTACATCCCATAAGCTTTTGAATGTTGTCTCATTATTGTGATTTTCTTGAATGAAGTTATTGATTGTTTCTATGATTTGTTGTTGACCCAATCCTTTTTTGGGATTAGATTATTTAGTTTCCAATTATTTTTAGTCTATCTTTCCATGGCCCTTTATTACACAAAATTTTTATTGCATCATGATCTGAAAATAATGCATTTAACATTTCTACCTTTTTGCATTGTATTGTAGGGGTTTTATGCCCTAGTACATGGTCGATATTTGTGTATGTGTCATGTGCTGCTAAGAAAAATTTACATATGAATATATATCTTCATATAGATAGATATAGATACAGACAGATATAGATATAGATATAGATGTAGATATAGATATACATATACTTATAGATGTATTCCTTTCTATTCACCGTTCAATTTTCTCCAGAGGTGTATCATACCTAACTTTTCTAATATTCTATTCACCTCCTTAACTTTTATCTTGTTATTTTTTGGTTAGATATACGTAGTTCAGAGAGAGGAGGGTTGAATTCCTGCTGGTGGTACAGTTTTGCTCTGTATTTCTTCCTGTAATGCATTTAACTTCTTCTCTAAGAATTCTCTATAAGAAAAATATGGTTACATTAGAAGTTAATGGATGGGAATAAAGTGTAAGAAAACATAAAATATAAAATGAGGTCATGTGTGAAAGAAATTTATTTGCAAAAGATCCAATATAATCTTGGAGATAATGAGAAATGTTTTTTCAGGATCTATTGGATGGAGGGATATGATATGATCACACCTATGTTAAAAAAATAATACTTTGCCAGCATTGTGGAAGAAGAATTAGAGTAAGGAGAAGTTTGCTTTAAGGAAACCAATATTGCAAAACTCTACGTTAACAGTAACCAGTTCCTGGAATATGTTGGTGACTGAGTGAATCTTGATGATAGGGCATATGGGAAAAATCTTGGGGACATGAAAATAACAAGGTTTGCCAATTAATTGGGGTTATGAAGTTAGTGAGAATGTGCAGTTAAGGGTATTATAGAATGAACAGATCTGGTGATTTTTAACAATAGCAGTTTTCTTAATATGAATCATAAAACTATGAAGAGGAACAGTTTTCTCAGAATGATAGTAAGTTTTGTTTTGGACATGCTGGCTACATTTAGTTTGAAATGTGAAATAGGAAGTTGATCATGTGGAACTCAAACTTAGAGGAGAGACCTTAGGGCTTTATGGTTCTAGGAATTATCTGTATAAAGATGACAAACAAACCCATGGGAACTGATGAGACCATCAAATGAGAAAGAATAGAGAGAAAAGGGAAGAATGTTCTGGGCAAAGCCTAGAATTATGTGGTATGGATTAGATGTGAAATTCCCTAAGGAAACAGACAGGCAGAAGAAGAAACAGAAGATAATAGTACAAAATCCAAGGGAGAAGAGAGTATCCAGGAGGAAATGATGGCCCTTAGTATCAAGGGCTGTGAAGAAGTCACAGAGTTTGAGAACTGAGAAAAGATCATTGGCTTTGGCAATTAAGAGGTTACCAGTAACTGTAAAGAAGTTTCAGCTGAGTAATAAGTTGGAGGACAAATTACATTTTTAAAAAATTAAATAGTTTCTAAAGATTTTATTTCTCTTTTCTGAAGTTTCTGACTTATCTATCTTTTCAAATTCATGTATTCTCAGAGTTAGAAGGTACCTCATTGACCATACAGTCCAACAATACAAGTGGAAAGACTACTGATATTGAAATAACAGCATCTAAGTTGGAATTCCTGCTTCCTTTCTTTGTTAATTTGGTGAATTGTATTGAGAAGAGAGGAAGAGGAGAAGAATTTGAGGTAAGAAAAAATAGATGCCTACTGCAAGGAGTTAGGAAGTTGCTTTTTTTTTTTCACTCTTTCCCCAAGCCTAGCTATACCATTCTATGAGGGAGAGACTTCCCTGTTCCTAGGGTTTTTCAAGAACTGAGTAATGATTTCTTGTATTTGTTATAGAAGCACACACTTAATCACAAATGTATTAATAATACCTGAGGTCTAGAACTAGAAGTGACTTATGATCCCTCTGCTCCTACCTGTCATGTTAAAAATGAGGAAATTGAAATAAAGGGAAGTTAAGTGAATTTTGCAAGTCATACAGTAAGGGGGCCAGGGTAGGAAAGAACTTTCTAACTCAGGTCCTGGGACTCCAAGTTCAGTACCTGTTCTACTGAAGCACTAGACTGAGTTAATTTTCAACAGTAACATGACAAAAAGCTGTGACATACAAGCTAATTAGTCACTTTGTAAATCTCTATTGAATATGGGCAACAAGCACTCAATTGATAAGCTTTCATTATTAATCATTTACTTTATTCTAGACAAAATATAACACCATGTGCTTGTTTTAGGGAATTCAAAGATAAGAAAAAAATGGTCTGTGACCTCAAATGGCTGACAGTCTACTGGAGTGTAAGATCATCACATATCATGTCATATTATCATATATCATATAAAGATAAATATAAAATATATTTAAATATAAATATAAAAAGGAAATAAAAAATCCACATAATATGCATGCTTATGTGCACCCATGTACATATGCATATACAAGTATAAATTGTGAGGATCACATGTCACCTGCATTCAATCTCTTAAATAGCATATACATATGTACATATATATATATACAGATATATATGTATACACATATATATGTGTGTGTATATATATACATATATATATGTATATACATATATACACACACACACACACACATGCTTTATTGTATTTCGTTGCTTGACATGGAAAAACATCACTTGTTCTTTCAATTGTCTTTTTACACATTATTTATTTTACTTTTTCCAGTCACTTGTGGATTTGTACTTTAAAATGCCATGGAATCCATGTTCCAAATAGGAGATGTCAAAATAAAATACACCAAGAAATTGGAATGCACACCACTGGGGAATCTAGGGTGAGGTAGGTGAGAGAAATATGTTTGTCAGTGGTCTGAGGAGAATCAACAAAAACCTGTAAGGTTGGTGTGTTTGGGTGTATGGGTGTGTGTGCATGCATGTGTGTGTGTGTGTGTGTGTGTCTGTGTGTGTACGTGTGCATCTTTTTGTCCCCTTAACTAACATTATATGTTTGTATTTTTTTTTCCCTTCAGGTCTGTAATTTCAAATACTTTTCTACATAAGACAGGCACACAATCCCACAAACTCCAGACTCTTAATTAACTGCCATGTGAGTTTTTAGGTTTGAAATTAGTCATCAGAGGTAGTTTATATTAATCCTCAAACATGAAAGTAGCAGAGTGAGGAAAACATAAATTGTAGATATTGGGGCAGAGAAGTTCAGGGATAATTCAAATTGTTCTTTCATTGCTCCTCAAATCCCAGGTCCTTTCCCAATTCCCTTTCCAATATCAGTATGCAACTGAAAGTCTCTATATATGTATATATTTGTATTATATTATTATATAATGTATTATATGTATGTATATATATCATGTGTACATACTTATATCTATGTTGTTTTCTGTCACAGAACATGAAGTCATTGAGGGCAGTAATCAAGTTTGGTCTTTTTTGGCCTTTCTTTTGGTCACCAAGGCCTAGTACTGTGCCTAAAATACAATAAGAGTTGAAGAAATACATATTGACTGATTGGTTTGTAGCATCGGCTTTGAAGAAAAGGTAAAGGACGTAAAGTACTGAAATCATTGTTCTCTTATGCCCATTCTTCCATTAACCCTTGAATTTAACGTGAAATACTATTTTCATATTTGTATGACTAAAAATGAGATCCAACAAAATAGAATTTTGCCTCAGACTGAACTACTTTGTATGATAAGCAATGTTGAGGGGTAGTGATTTTCCAAACCTTAAGAAACACAGTGTGTCGATGTAATTAGATTTTATGATTGATGAGGTTAACTAAATCAAGAGAATTCAGGATAGTACTGGACAACGCCCAAATTGCCCTGAGGATGGAACAATGATAGTTGAGAAAGTGTTCAATTAAAGAATAGATCAGGGGTTTGAAATCTATGTCCTTGAGGCTACATGTGGCCCTCTAGGTCCTCAAGTGTGGCCATTTGACTGAATTTAAACTTCACAGAACAAATCCCCTTAATAAAAGGATGTGTTCTGTGAAATTTAGATTCAGTCAAAGGCCTATACTCAGGACCTAGAGGGCCACATGTGGCCTTGTTCCCCACCCCTGGACTAGATGTTTATCAGTCAAGAGTGAGAGAAAGGACTTGCTCATCGTTTATAAGAGACATTTAAATGACCTGTAAGGTATATTCCATTTATTGAGTGTTGTAATTGCCATTTATATGAACAAGAGCTATTGTTTCTTTTCCATTACTGTTTGTTGAAATAGTTATATAGCTTTATCTCTAAGGAGTTTATACACACACACACAGAGATACACACACACAAAACTATACAACTATCTATATAAATATATACATTCATACATATACATATAAATGTGTGTATGTGTATATACATATTTAGGTATATACATATATACACATTTATATGTATATATATGTGTATATGTATATATGTGTGGATGTTTGTGTATGTGTGTCTCCTCATGTAGTCCACAGTTAGATCAAAATTCAGTCTAACTGAATTTCCAATTAAAATGGCCTCTATGATATAAACTATTTATGACATGCTAGCTCCCTTTTCAATGTCCTTTATAAAGCTCATCCTTCATGTTTGGAATGTTCTCTGTCTTCGTCTCAAGCTCTTAAAATATATAGCTCCCTTAAGTTCTTTGCTCCAGTGCTACCTCCTACAGGAGGTTTTCCTCTTCGTTCCTGTGGATTCTGTTGCAGTTCCTCATTTCCTCTGATATTTTTGAATTTATTTCTGTCTGTGTGTTATAATCTCTAAGGGAACTTAGTTGGCACAGTAGGTAGAGAGCTGGACTTTAAGTCAGTAAGACTGATCTTCCTGAGTTCAAATCTGACCCTGTATAAATCACTTAGCTCTGTTTCCCTCTGCTCCTCACGTGTAATATAAGTTGGAGAAGGAAAGGGTAAACCACTCCAGTATTTTTGCCAAGAAAAACCCAGATGGGGTCATGAAGAGTTGGACGTGATGAAACAAAAACAAAAATCTCTAGTAAAACATCAGCTCCTGAAGATTGGAATCTATTTAATTTTTTTCTTTGTATTCTCATCACTTTCAGTGTCCAGTATGCAGTAGCTGCTTTTTGAATTGAATTTTATTGAATAGCAGGGCACTGCACAGACGGTAAAATTTGATGATTGCCAGGGTTGGAAACATCAGAAATCCTCTGCTAATTCACATACATGCATGAAAATGTTCCTATTTTGACAGGGAGCATCAAGAAAACATACGGGAGAAGTCAAATTCTCATTCTTTACATCAACATGAAAAGGAATTAGGGTTACGTATTCAACTACAGCTTCTTTTCTGCCATACAATCATGTCTGACTCTTTGCCAATGGAGTCTTCTTGGCAAAGAGTAATTTGCCATTTCACTCTCCATTGCATCCCCATTTTACAGATGAGTAATTGTAGCAATACAGGTTAAGTTTCTTGATCAGGGTCACAGAGCTAGTAAATGTCTGAGTCTGGGTTTGAACTCAGATTTCTCAGACCTTCCTGACTCCAGGCCCAGTGCTCTATCCACTGTACCACCTAGCTGTTCCAAAAATGACAATCCTAATAATCTACTCTGTTCCAACTATATCTTTTACTGAAGATATTCCCGAAATCCTTTCCGAATGTATGCATGTATTATGCATGTATATTATATATATATATATATATATATATATATATATATATATATATATATACACACACATATATATATATAAAATGTGTGTGTGTGTGTGTGTGTGTGTGTGTGTGAGCAAAAATGAATTTACTGCAAAACTATTTCCTGGCCTGTGAGAAAACCTAACATTCTGAACATTTTTTAGCTTAGAGTAGACAAAGTCTTAATACACAAATATTTGTGTGGAAGAACTGCCGAAAGATTTCAGCAAGTATTGTTAAGAAATGCATTTTGCTGGCTTTTTTAAACTGGCAGGAAAGCTACCTTCCTCGCCCTCAAAAAAAATCAGTTACTGATACTATTTAAAAACGTGCCTTCCTCTCTAGCTAGATTTTAAACTTTATGAGGGAAGGACCTGTTTCTACGTTTGTCCTCATATCCATAGCACACTGTGTGATTTCTAACAAATGGTAGGGAATTAAAAAATGCTAGATGGGAAAGAAGGAAGGTGAGAAGAAAGAAAAGAAGGGGACTTCTGCTTCAAGGAGCCAAGATGGCTGAGTAAGAAGTAAGTCACTCTTACCCTTCCTTATCAACCTCTGAAAGTCCAGAAAATATCATCCCCAAAAAAATCTTGGAACAAATGCACTAGAAGAAAGATAGGGTGCAGCAGTCCAGTAACCCAAGTAGTTTAAGAGATTAACAGGAAAGTCTTCTCTTTTCCTAAGAGTAGGGGAACAGTTAGAACGGGAGGTTTCCCAGAAAGTTAACAGAAAGCCCCACATTAGCATTTCAAGAGGAGATCCTGAAACCCAAGTGGTGGAGCAGGCAAACATCAACACCTGGATACCCCGAGTGCCTCAGTGAGTGTGGGGAAACAGGTGGAAACCAGCTTGGAAAACCACCAGGTACCCCAACATTCTACAACTATATGGAATATGATATTCCATAAGGCAAAGGAGCCTGGATTACAAAAAAGGATCAAATATCCAGCAAATATGAGCATGATTTTTCAGAGGAGGAGATGGATGTTCAGTGAAATAGGGGACTTCCAAACCTTCCTGATAAAGAGAATAGAGCTCAACAGAAACTTTGATCTTCAAATACAAAGCTCAAGAGAGACATAAAAAAGTAAATGGGGCAGAAACATACAACATGTTATTAATAAAGGTGAAACTGTTTACATCCTTAGAAGGGATGATGACACTTGTAACTCTTAAGAACTAAATTGTTATTACACCATTTTAAAGGGGTATACATAAAGGAGGTGGATATAAGTTGAATTTGATGTAATGATAAAACAAAATCTATTCAAGTGGGTTAAATGGATCCAAGCAACTGGATTAATCTTGTCTAACTAGGAAAATATACTGAAAGAAAAGGAAAGGAGGAGGCCGAGAAGGGTAAATTACATTACAGGAAAAGACATAAAAATCTATTACAGCAGAAGGAAAGAAGGAAGGGAGATGAGAATTGTTTGAACCTTACTGTCATCAGACTTGGCTTAAGAAGGGAACAACATAATCAGTTAGATATGGAAATCTAACTTGCCCTATAGGGAGTTGGAGGAAAAAGGGGAAAGAAAAGGGAATGGAGAAAAAGGGGAGGAAAGCAATAGTAAGGGTCAAGCGGAATAAAAGGGAAGTGGCTAATAGAAGGGAAGCAGGACTGAGGGAGGTGGTGGTCAAAAGTAAAACACTAACGAGGAGGGAAAAGGAGAAATGAGAAAGAAAAGCATAAATGGGGGGCAAGGATGGAGAGAAAGACACAGATAGGAATGATAACTCTGAACATGAATAGCATGAACTCTCTCATAAAATGAAAGCAGATATAAGAATGGATTAAAAACCATAATCATATATTATATTATTTGGAGGAAACACATTTGAAACAGAGAAACACACACAGGGGAAAGGTAAAAGACTGGAGCAGAATATATTATGCTTCACCTGAAGTAAAAAAAAAAAGCAGGAATAGCAATCCTGATCTCGGACCAAGCAAAATAAAAATAGATCTAATGAAAAGAGATAGAGAACAAAGCTGTATTTTGCTTAAAAGTACCATGGAAATGAAGTCATATCAATACTAAACATATATGCACCAAATGGCATAGCACCCAAATTCTTACAGGAGGAGTTCAGGGAGATACAGGAAGAAATAGACTGCAAAACTCTACTAGTGGGGGACCTCAACTTCGCCCCCTCTGAATTAGATAAATCTAACCACAAAATAAACAAAAGAACAAGTTAAGGTGGTGAATAGAACATTAGAAAATTTAGCTATGGAGAAACCGCTGGACAAAATTGAATGGAGATAGAAAGGAATATACTTCTTTTCTCTGTAGTACATGGCACATACACAAAAATTGACCATATACTAGGGCACAATCCAATGCAGAAAGGCAGAAATATTAAGTGCATCCTTTTCAGAATGTGATTCAATAAAAATTACATGTAATAAAAGGCCACAGAAAGATAGGGTAAAATTAATTGGAAACTGAATAATCTAACCCTAAAAAAAATGATTGGGTCAAGCAACAAATCATAGAAACAATCAATAACTTCATTCAAGAGAATGACAATAATGAGACAACATAACAAATATTATGGGATGCAGTGAGGTAAAGTTGTATATCTCTAAATGCTTACATGAATAAAATAGAAAAAGAGATCATACAACTAACAAAATAGAAAAAGAAGAAATTAAACATCCTCAATTAAACTTCAAATTAGAAATGTTTGAAAGCCAAAGGAGAAATTAGTAAAATGGAAATTAAGAAAACTATTCAACTAAGAAAAAAAACTCTGAGTTGGTTTTGTGAAAAAAATCAGTAAAAATAGATAAACCTTTGTTTAGTTTAGTTAAAAAATTATAGAAGAAAACCAAATTACCATTATTAAAAATGAAAAGGGTGAATCCACCACCAAGAAAGAGGAAATTAAAACAATAATTAGGAACTACTTTGCCCAATTATATGCCAAAAATTTAGCAATCTTAGTAAAATGAAAAAATATATACAAAAATATAAATTGCACAGACTAACAGAAAAGGAAGTAAAATATTTAAATAGCCCCATCTCAGAAAAAAACAATTGAACAATCCATTGATGAACTCCCCTGGAAAAAATCTTCAGGGCCAGATGGATTTACAAGCAAACACTATCAAACATTTAAAGAACAAGTAATCCTGACACCACATAGACTATTTGGGAAAACAGATGAAGAACGAGTCTTACCAAATTCTTTTCATGACACAAATATAGTGCTGATACCTAAACCAGGAAGAGTGAAAACAATAAAAGGAAATTGTAAACAATTTCTCTAATGAATATAGACACACCAATTTTAAGTAAAATATTAACAAATACATTATAGCAACTTATCACAAGAATAACGCACTATGACCAGATAGGATTTATACCAAGAATGCAGGGTTGGTTCAATATTAGGAAAACTATCAGCATAATTGATCATATCAGCACCAAAACTAACAGAAACCGTATGATCACTTCAATAGATGCAGAAAATTTTTTTGAAAACATAAAACACCTGTTCCTTTTAAAAACACTAGAGAGCATAGGAATAAATGTAGTCTTCCTTAAAATAATAAATAGCATCTACCTAAAACCTTCAGCAAGCATTATATGTAATAGGGACAAGATAAAAACATTTCCAATAAGATTGGAGATAGGAGTGAAACAATGATGCCTATTATCACTACTGTTGTGCTATATGGTACTGAAAACATTAGTTTTAGCAATAAGAGAAGAAAAAGAAATTGAAGGTATTAGAATAGGCAAGAATAGGCAAAAAAAAGCTATCACTCTTTGCAGATGATATGATGATATACTTAGAAAATCCTAGAGAATCAAGAATCAAAAAACTACTTGAAATTATAAATAACTTTAGCAAAGTTGCAGGCTATAAAATAAACCTAAATAAATCATCAACATTTCTACATATAGTACCAACAAAGCAGAACAGCAAGAGATAGAAAGAGAAATTCCATTTAAAGTTACTGTGGACATTATAAAATATTTAGGAATCTACCTACTGAAACAAACCCAGGGTCTATATGAACACAATCAGAGAACACTTTTCACACAAATAAAGTCAGATCTAAATAATTGGAAAATCATCAGCTGTTCATGGGTAGGCCCAAACTAATATAAGAAAAATTGCAATTCTACCTAATCTAATTTACTTATTCAGTGCCAAACCAATCAAACTACCAAAAATCATTTTATGGAGTTAGAAAAAAAAAATAATAAAAAGATTCATTTGGAATAGCAAAAATGCAGAATATCAAGAGAAGTAGTAAAAAGAAATTCAGGGGAAGGTGGCCTACCCATTCCAGATCTTAAATTGTATTATAGAGCAGCAATGATCAAAGTGGTTGATACTGGCTAAGAAATACGATTGGTAGATCAGTGGAATAGATGAAATATACAAGACACAGTAGTCAATGAACATAGTAATCTATTATTTGATTAACGCAAAGACCTCAACTTCTGGGATAAGAACTCACACTTTGACAAAAACTGCTGGCAAAACTGGAAAACAATATGGCAGAAACTAGGCATAGATCAGAATCTCACACCATATACCAAAACAAAGTCATAATGTGTTCACGATTTAGATATAAAGGCTGATAGTGTAAGCAAACTGGGAGAGGAAGGAATAGTTTACTTATCAGATCTATGAAGAGCAGAAGAATTCACGACCAAACAGGAGCTAATGAACATTACAAGCTGTAAAATGGATAACTTTGATTACATCAAATTGAAAAGGTTTTTCCACAAAGCCAATGCAAACAAGATAAGAAGTATAGTAGAAAAATGGGAAAAATTTTTACAACCAGTCTTTCTGATGAGGTCCTGATTTCTAAAATATATACAGAATTAAGACAAATTTATAAGAATACAAGCTATTCCCTCGACTGATAAATGGTCAAAGGATATGGACAAGTAATTCTCAGATGAAGTTAAAGCCATCTATGGTCAAATGAAAAAATACTCTAAATCACTATTGATTAGAGAAATGTAAATTAAAACAACTCTGAGGTACCACATCACACGTATCAGATTGGCCATCATGACAGAACAGGAAAATGATAAATGTTGGAGAAGATGTGGGAAAATTGGAATACTAATGCATTGTTGGTGGAGTTGTGAAATGATCTGACCATTTTAGACAGCAATTTGGTACTATGCCCAAAAGGCTATAAAAATGTGGATACCCTTTGACCCAGCAATAGCACTTCTATGTCCATATCCCAAAGAGATCATACAAATGGTAAAAGTGCCACATATACAAAAATATTTATAGGAGCTCTTTATGCAATGGCCAAGAATTTGAAATTGAGAGGATGCCCATAAATTGGAGAATGGGTGAACACATTTTATATGAATGTAATGGAACGCTATTGTGCTGTAAGAAATGACGAACAGGTTGACTTCAGAAAAGCCTGGAAAAACTTGTATGGTCTGATGCTGAGTGAAGTGAGGAGAACCAGGAGGACATTGCACACAGTAACAGTCACGTTTTGTGATGAGTAATATTGATAGACTTTACCCTTCACAGCAAGAAAAGGATTTAAGACATCTCCAAAGACCTCATCATGGAAAATGTTATCCAGATCCAATGAAAGTACTATGGAGTTTGAATGCAAATCAAAGCATACTATTTGGCATTTTTTTCTTATATTTTGTTTTGTTCCCTCTTTCTGGTGATTCCTCCTATTGCTTCTAATTCTTCCTTACAACAACACTAATGTGAAAATATGTTTAATAGGAATATATATGTATAGCCTATGTCAGATTTCATGCTGTCTTAGGCAGGGAGGTAGAGAGGAAGGGGGAGAAAAATTCAAAACTCAAAAGCTTATGGAGGTAATTGTTGGTAATTCAAAATAAAATAATTTTTAAAAATACTAGGTGATTGATTTATTTTTATTTCTGCTCTTTTATTTTTCCTAATTCTGGTCACTCAATTTCTCTGAAATAAATTTAACTTTATACAAAGCTAGCTTCCCTTTTTTCTATGCCAGTATCTACTACTTTGACATCATTTTGATCTCATATCTGCTTCTCCAGTCCAATGGAAGTTTTTAAATACCTCCATAATTTAAATATTAGAAATTTATTGTCTAATATCGTACTCTTCTGTATGTTAAGATCATCATTTTCCCTTCATTTGATCCTTTTATACATGGGTTACAGTGGCCAAAGAACTCATCATGTTCTGCATAACCTAGCTAATTAGTCTTTCCATGATTAAGGAGGCTGATATTCAGAAAACAGATGTAATCTTTTCTGTTTGAAGACATTCCGGCGTGGTTGAAAAAGACAGAGCTTATAGTCTTTCTTTTTCCTGTTTTTTTTTTTTTAAACAAGTAATTCAGGTTTGTTCATTTTTAGTATTTGGTGAAATACAGCCCAACATAGAAAAAAAAAGTACAGTGTGTGTGGGGACACACACACACACACACACACACACACACACACAAATTTGAGGGCAAAATGAGTACTTCATGCACAGGGGGCAATACTTCCTCTTTCTGGTAGAAGATTCAGGGAGAGTCTTAGAAGAGTTCAGTAGGTTATAGAGAAATTTGGCTCTATTGAGAAAAATGACCATGGAGTGAACCATAAGGGGCTACTAGGAGGTGGAGGAGGAGAGTTCAGTTGGTCAAAGAAATTTTCCTTGGTAGCCATCTGCATTCAATAGTATACCAAGGAAGAAGGGATTTGTATCTCACTGGCTTTCTTATTCCATCTGGACATATTCAAAAAGCTCTTCACATCAAAGAGATGCCATTCTCCTTCAGAATTCTGAAGTATTTTCTCCTACTTGTTGACATCATTAACTCTCATTACTTGAATTACTTCTATGCCTATGAGTCCCAGATATAAATCTTTAGAACTAGTAGCTATTAAACTCCAGTCCCTCATGACCAGCTCCTCATTTGACATATTAACCTGGATGTCCCAGCGACATCTCAAATTCAATATATACAAAACAAATTCATTATGTTGCCTTCAAAGTCCACCTCTCTTTTGAACTGCACCATACACTAAAATTTATCCAGTTCTTTGGATTTGGAACCTTGGTGTTGTTTTGATAGTTCACATTCATTCAGTTTATATATGAGCACAACTGTAACATTTTCTTGATTCGTCCTTCAAAAAATTGCTTAATTATATCCCTTTCTACAATCACTCATCCATCCCCACACATTGAGGCTCTTATGAGCTATTATTTGCCTAATCTAATAATGTCTTTTATTTCTAGCCACTTATTATTTATCTATTTTAGTTTTCAGTATTCACTTTTAAGAAATTTTGAGCTCTAAATTTTCCCCCTTACTCACCTCTGCCTCCCCAAGATGACAAGCAATTTGATATAGGCTATACCTGTACAAGTATATTAAATGTATTTCTACATTAGTTATATTGTGAAAGAAGAATCAAAGCAAAAGGAAAAAAAAAACATGAGAAAGTGCTTCTATCTCCATTCAGGCTCCATAGTTCCTTCTCTGGATATGGACAGCACTTTCCTTCAGAAGTCTTTTGGAGATGTATCAGATCCTTGTATTGCTGAGAAAAAATAACCTTATCAAAGTTAGTCCTTAAACAATGTTGCTGTAAATGTGTACAATTTTCCCCTGGCTCTTCATACTTCACTCAGGATCAGTTCATGCAAGCCTTTCCATGTTCTTCTTAAATCCACCTGCTCATCATTTCGTATGGAGCAATAATATACATTCACATACCACATCTTGTTCAGCCATTTCCCATTTGATGCATAACCCTCAATTTCCAAATCTTTGCCACCACAAAAAGAGCTGCTTTAAACATTTTGTACATATGTATCCTTTTCCCTTTTTATTGTTTCTTTGAAATATAAGCCTAATAGTATTATTGCTGGATTAAATTGCACACTTTTATAGCCCTTTGGGCATAGTTCCAAATTGCTTTCCAGAATGGTTAGATCAGTTCACAACTCCACCAACAATGCATTAGTGTTCCAATTTTACCACATCTTCCCCAACATTTATCATTTTCTTGTTTTGTCATATTAGCCAATCTGATAAGTGTGATGTGGTAAATCAGAGTTGTTTCAATTTGCATTCCTCTAATCAAGACTGATTAAGAACATTTCTTCATATGAGTAGAGATAGCTTTAATTTATTCATGTGACAACTGCCTGTTCATATCCTTTGATCATTTGTCAATTGAGGAATGACTTGTATTCTTATAAATTTGACTCAGTTCTCTATACATTATAGAAATTGAGCCTTTATCAGAGACAGTGACTGCAAAAATGATTTCCCAACTATATGTTTCTCTTCTAATCTTGGTTGCATTCACTTTGTGCAAAAAGCAAAAAATAATAATGTAATCAAAAGTATCCATTTTGCATTTTATAATGGTCATAAATTCTTCCCTTATCCATAAACTGGATAGACAAACTTTTCCTTACTCTCCTAATTTGTTTATACTTTCACTCTTTATGTCTAAATTATATTCCCATTTTGTCATTATGTTGGTATGTAGTATAAGATGTTAGTCTATACCTAGTTTCTGCAACACAGTTTTTCAATTTTCTCAGCAGGTTTTGGCAAATAGTAGCTTCTTATATCAAAAACTGGAGTCTCGGGGTTTATCAAATAGTAGATTACTATAGTCATTGACAACTCCTATTTTGTGTGCCTAACCTATTGCATTGATCTACCACTGCATTTTGTAGCCAGTACCAAGTAATTTTGATGATTGCTGTTTTATAATGCAGTTTTTATATCTGGTGTGGCTAAGCCACTTTCTCTTACATTTCTTTTCATTAATCCCCTTGAAATTCTGGAAAGTTTATTCTTCCAGATGAATTTTGTTACTACTTTTCTATCTCTATAAAATATATTTTGGTAATTTGATTGGCATGTCACTGAATAAGTAAACTAATTTAGGTAGGATTGTCATTTTTACTATATTAACTTGGCCTACCCATGAACAACTGATATTTTCCCAATTATTTAGATCAGTCTGTATTTGTTTGAAAAGTGTTTTATAATTGTGTTCATATGGTTTCTGGGTTTCTCTTGGCAGCTAGACTTCCAAATTTGTTATATTGTTTACAGTTACTTTAAATGAAATTTCTCTTCCTATTTCTTGCCACTGGACTTTGTTAATAATGTACAGAAATGCTGATGATTTATTTTTTTTATATTTTATATTTACATCTATTCATATTTACATTATTATACAATTTTAAATTAACATATAATATAAATATATTTCTATATTTCACATTTTTGTATGTTTTATATATTTAGGTTTTATTTTATATCCTGCAATTTTCCTACAGTTGTTAATTATTTCAAGTAGTTTTTTACTTGATTCTCCAGAATTCTCTAAGTATATCATCATATCTCCTGTAAAGAGTGATAGTATTCTTTCTTCATTATCTATTCTAATTCCTTCAATTTTTTTTCTTCTCTTATAGCTAAAGCTAAAATTTCAAGTGTAATATTGAATAACAGTGGTGGTAATGGACATACTTTTTTCACCCCTGATCTAATTCGAAATGTTTCTTACTTATCCATATTGCATTTAATGCTTGCCAATGACTTTGGAGAAATACTACTTACCATTTTGAGGAAAATTCCATTGATTTCTATAATTTCTAGCATTTTAATAGGAATGGGTGTTGCATTTCATCAAAAGCTTTTTCTGAATTTATTGGGGGTAATCATATGATTTCTTTTTGTTTTGTTATTGAAATTGTCAATTTTGCTAATAACTTTTCTAATATTGAACCAGCCCTGCATTTCTGGTATAAATCCAACCTTGTCATAGTGTATTATCCTCATGGTAATTTGTAGCACTCTGTTTATTTAAAATTTATAGACTGTCCTTTAGGGAAAAATGGATGTTCAAAGAGTTAGAGGACTTACAAGCATTCTTGATGAAAAGACCAGAGCTGAATATAAAATTTTACTTTTAAGTACAAGACTTAAGAGAAGCTTAAACAGTAACCAATGTGAGTATGGCATGCAAAACTTGTTTGTGAAAAGAATTACAAATAAGAAATAAAATCCAATGATCTATTAAAGAGAAGAACATTATTAACTGCATAAAAGAATACTGTTTTCGTTAGGAAAATGAATCCCCAAAGTAATATTATTTGGCCTTAAATATTGTTTCCCTTTCATGAATTTTGCAACCTACAGAATAACTACTAAAGGTAACGATTTGGTTTCTTGGGTCTAGGGAGAATTTAAAATGTCGTACCATCACTTAAAGAATAGTCAATATTACAAAAGAAGATATCTCCTTGAAATTTTATTGTCAGGCCTTGTATGACCAAAGAGTGAAAGAACACAGCTTAAGAATCAGAATAAAAAAATTAAGTAAGAAGTAAAATCTATTGATGTCCCTGCGGGAGTTTTGGTGATAATTTTGGATGTTTTGTCTCATATTATTATTTTTGTTGTGGTTGTTGTTGTCTAATCCCACCTGAAAAGTTTGGTTCAGTTCCCTACTTAGGGCAAGAAGTGGCCATTTTCTTGAATGTAGGGTAGATGGACTATAACTACTGCCATGAAGCCTTGAGAACATAGCTTTCCCATGATCCAGGTTCATGGGTCTTCCTCCTCTTCCTCAGAAACGTTTTTTTTTTCTACTTCTCTTAGACTCTTAGCTATTGCATCATCTTTTCATTTTCCTGGGCTCCAATACCATCATTCACCCTTTAATTCATTATATGCAGCAGGTAGCTTACTTGTAATATTTATACATTTTATTATTATGATTTAAACAACACATAAATTTCCTCTACAAATTTATCTACATACTTATATACATACACACATTTTGGATGTTTCTGAAGTTCATAAGGCTCTTATGCAGCTGAATTAGCTTATTATTACTTTGGGAAGCAGAATGGTCCATCCAGAGGAAGGTGTGTTCCTTGTAGAGTCGGTAAACCTGGGTTCAAATCTCTGCCTCTGACATGTGTTAGCTATATAATTTTGGATACTTTATCTAGCCTCAGTTTCTTTAATTATAACATTTGGGGAATGCATGTGTTGTCTCATAAGGCAGCTGGGTGGCATAGTGGATGGAGTGCTGGACCTGAAGTCAGGAAGAGCCATCTTCCTGAATTCCAATGTGGCCTCAAACACTTACTAGTTGGGTGACCTTGGAGAAGTCACTGCACCCTGTTTGCCTCAGTTTCTTCATATGTAGGGTGAGCTGGAGAAGGAAATGGTAAGCCACTTCAGTATCTCTGTCAAGGAACACCCAATGGGTTAGGCAGTTGGACATGACTGAAAAAATGACATTTTAAAGTAAGATGATTTCTGAGGTCTGATCTGCGTCCATGTTCAACTACATTACTATATGATTTAATGAAAACACTGCATGGTCATAGAGGTGAGAAATTCATGTATTCAGAAGATAATAGATTCAGTACCCATCTTATAATGAAAAAAAAATCCTGATGTAAAAGTAGGAAGGTCTGGGTTTGAATCCTAGCTCAATTGCTAGCTCTGTAAGCATGAGCAAGTCATTTTTTGACAATAAGACTCACTCTACTTATCTATAAAATGGGAAAGGGATTGAATTATGTGACATTTAAGGATCTTAATAACTATAAATTAAGTATCCTATTAAAAGTTGCTCATTTAAGTTATGTTGTACCTAACAGGTCCTTATATAGTGGACACAATAAATATCTAGTGAATTAAATTTGGAAAAAAATACATCTTTATTCATTAGGGAAATTGATCTATAGTTTTCTTTCTCTGGTTTGACTTTTCCTAGTTTAAGTATTAACACCATGTTTGTACTGTAAAAATAATTTGGTAGGAATCCTTCTTTGACCATTTTTCCAAATACTTTATATTAATGAATTTAGTTATTCTTTAAATGCTTGGTAGAATTAATTTCCAAATCCATCTGGCCCTGGACATTTTTTTTTTCTTGGGCATTTGATTGGTGGCTTGTTCAATTTCTTTTTTTTTTTTTTCTGAAATGGGGTTATTTAAATATTTAATTTCCTCTTCTGTTAATCTGGGAAATTTATACTTTTGTAACCACTATTTCACTTAGATTGTCAGATTATTAGTACAGAGTTAGGCAAAAAAGTTCTTATTTACTGTCTTAATTTCCTCTTCATTAGTGGTGAATTCACTTCTATTTTTTGATAGAGATGATTTGCTTTTCTTTCTTTTTTGTTTCAATCAAATTAACTAAATAACTATTTTGCTTTTTTTTTTTAATGAAACCAGCTCTTAGTTCTATTTATTAGTTCAGTATTTTTCTTTATTTCAATTTTGTTAATCTCACCTGTGATTTTCAGAATTTTTAATTTGGCTCATAATTGGGGATTTTTATTTTTTTTTCCTAGCTTTTTAAATTGTATACCCAATTAATTGATCTCTTTATTTTATTCATATAAGCTTTGAGGGATATAAAACTTCCACTGTGAATCACCTTTGCTGCTTCCCATAAGTTTTGGCACCTCATGTTATTATTTCCATTCTCTTGGAGGAAGTTATTGATTGTTCTTATGATTTGTTGTTTGACACACTCATCTTTAGGATTAGATCATTAAGTTACCTATTAATTTTAGTATATCTTTCCATGGCCTTTTATTACATTTAATTTTTATTGCATCATGATATGAAATGGATGTATTTAATTTTTCTACCCTTTTCCATTGGATTGTGAGATTTCTGTTCCCTACTACATGGCCAGTTTTTGTGTAGGTGTCATATACGGCTGAGAAAAAAAAAAGGCATATTCCTTTCTATTGTCATTCAATTTTTTTTCTGGAGATTTATCATATTTAGTTTTTCTAAGACTCTATTCACCTCCTTAACTTCTTTCTTGTATGTTTTTGGGATAAATTTTTTTAAAATTTATTTTAATAATTTATTTTGATTTATCAACAATCACTTCCATATGCTTTTGAGTTTAAAAGAGAAATTTATCTAGTTCTGAGAGGGGAGTTTAAGTTCCCCCACTATTATGGTTTTGCTATTGATTTCTTCCTGTAACCAACCAAACTTGCATATATGTTTAATATTGATATTATTTCATTGTCTAAGGTACCTTTTAGCAATATGTAGTTACATTCCTTATCTCTTTTAATTAGATGTTTGTTTTTGCTTTTGATTTATCTGAGATCAGGGTTGCTACCTCTTCATTTTCCTTTTTTTTCTTTTTTATTTCAGCTAAAGCATAATATGTTCTACTGCAGTCATTTACCTTTATTCTGTCTGTATTTCTCTGTTCAAAGGTGTTTCTTGCATGTAGTAGGTTTATGGTTTTTAATCCACTCTACTCTCTGCTTCTGTTTTATGGGAGAGTTCATCCCATTAACATTTACAGTCACTAACTGTGTCTTTCTCTCCATTATATTTTCCACCCCATGTACACTTTTCTCTCTCTTGTCTCCCTCTCACTTCTCACCAGAGTTTTGATTCTGAACACTGCCTCCTCAATCTGCCCTGCCTTCTATCAGCCTCCTTCCCTTTTCTTTCTTCTTTCTCCTCACACTTCCTACAGGGAAAGATAGATTTCTATACCCAATTGAGTGTGTATGTTATTTCCTTTTTGAGTCAAGTCCAATGATGCTTGCCTCCCTCCCTTCTTTCTCTCTCCTCCAATAGGTCTTTGCACCTCTTCCTGTGATATGATTTGCCCTTTTCTGCCTCCTCCTTTCCTCTTCTTCCAGTACAATCTTGTTTTCACCCGTTCATTATTTTTGTTATCATCACATCGAAGTCAACTTATACCTACAACTTCTGACTATGTATACCCCTTCTAAATGCCATAAAAAAGATACAGTTCTCAAGAGTTACAAGTATCATCTTCTCATGTAGGGATTTAAATAGTTTAACCTTAGTGAATAACTTTTTTTTTCTTTTCTGCATACTTTTTTATGCTTCTCTTGAGTTTTGTTTTTGAAAATCAAATTTTCTGGCTTAGGGTCTTAAAATCCAGCCACTGCTCTAATTCTTATAATCTAGCCAATTACTCACTAATGTTCAGACTCCTTAAGAGTCTGCCCAATATGATAGATGTTCTAATAGACCTTTTCTTTGGCTGAAAGAAGTCTTGTGTCAAATTCTTTCAGGCAGGACCCGCATGTTGTTATTTTGGGGTCCCAATACCCCTAAACTCCTGAAACCACACCATTTTGGTTGCCCATATGGGGAAAATGCCTAACCCCAAGTTCTTTAGCCATGACTGGAAGGTACATAAGCGTCCCCCCTCCACCTCCTTTCTTGCTTTGCAGTTGGGGTCACTCTCCAAGCACCAAGGCTTGGAGGTGCTTTTTGGGCAGAAAACTAGTTACAAGGCTGTCTCACACTTGGCCTGAGGCTCTCGGGCTCTCAGTCCACTGGGTCAGTTTGAGGCCACGCACCTGGGTACACCTTCCTCAGCATAGAGGACAAGGACAGACACCTTATCTGGATGTGTATGCCTAATTCTGTCATTTCTCTTGGCTCTAGGGAATTGGGAGAAAAATTAGTTGCTTTTTCATTCCCTGAGGTTTAATTCCTCCCTTCTGTATACACCCCTGAATGCTCCTTCATGGAGGTTACAGGGAAAAGTTAGAACAGCTAAAAATATCTTGGCAGATTCTCAAGGTTTTATGATTGATCATTAAGTAGTTTTGAAACATCTCCTTACAACCCTGGTCACTCTCTTCCCTTCAGCCAAGATGGTATACATAACCCCTGTTCTAGGAGAAAAAATTTCACCCTTTCCTCCTCACCTTTGATTTCATCCTCCCCTACCTGGCAAGGGAAGGAGTGAGGAGGGCCAGTAGCTACAGCGTAGGTCCCACTGGCTATGGCCTTGGGCCTTAGGGCAACCTTTACCTAGAAACATCACCCAGGTTCAGCACATCATGTTCAAGGTAAAGAAAATGGACTTTGAACTTGGGTAAGCACGCTCTTTTACAGTTGTAGCTTTAACTGTTGATGAGATGTTGATTCTCTGTGTAAAAGTAATTTGGAAACATATTTAACAAAACTGGTCACTTGATTGGTTTGTTTCAGGTTTTAAATTGGTGAACTTTTTGTATCAGTTATGGGAAGCAAACTTTTCATAATTTGGTTACTGCTAAGATAATTTGGGTACTGTTTTTTTTTTAATTTGTAAACTTGCCAAAACACTTTTTTGGGTTTTGTCTTGCTGAGAATTTGAAAGTACATAGAAATATTTTCTGATGATTGGCTTTTTACACCAGGACAAATCTAAATTTGAGATAGAAATCCTGGACAATTTTTCCTATGCTGTGATTAGTGAAACTTGCTGTTTGATGTAAAAGCTCATAGGATTTTATTTTGAGTTGTCTGATAAATCATAATTCATTGATAATCAAAAATCCACCATCTGAGAGATATGCCACAAGCCACTCAGAGAATCTGATACTGATGGGAAGTCAGCATCAGGAAAAGCTGGGAGGACAATTTTAGCCTCAGCCTAAGATGGGATTCTTCTGGCTCAGTTTCCCCATTATGTTCCTTTGAAAAGGAATGTCACCCATCTGGTAATTCCTGAGTCTGGCCATGAGGTGGATTTGATACTGCATGTTTGGAAAACTGAATTATCTGAATGCAAACAGAGCTAAGGATGTTTATCTTGTCATATCTGGACCCTGTAGTTTTTTCTGTCAGATTTGTGTCTTCCAGACTGCAGACCAATCACCTACAGTTTGTAGCAAACAGTGGTTACCAGCAAATGTCCCCTGACCCATCATTCCCTTGATGCAGCCTATGCTCAGTTCCAGTCAACCTCCTCTTTGGGATCCCCCTTCAAGGCAGTGACAGTTCTATGCCCCTTGCCAACAGGAAGCAGTTTCAAATGCAAAGACCTTCGTCCTTTACCCTAAAAAGAATTTGAATCTCATTTGTTTGAGGGGGGGATGATGAGGATGGGAGCTAGACCCCAAAAAGGAAAAACCCTGGACTTTCCCACAAGGCCAAATCTCTGGCATTTGCCTGAGGTTACAATCCCATCAACTGGGATTTTATTATGACTATGCCCAATCTCCCAATTTTGTTACATTTAATTTAACCTAGCTCTCCACTGTCTTTCCTCCCTAAGGCACATAGCTATTTCCTACCCTTAAGCCTAGCTAGGCTACGTTCTCCCTTGGCCACAAGGTTTAAGTCCCAGGCATTCTGTTCACCCCAGGTTACTGGCCACTCCCATTCAGATCTTGCTTAGACCCCATCCTCCAGTCACCCCAAACTACTTGGCCACTCCTGGGTCCCTCCCACGGTGTTTCTGTGTATAAGGTCCACCTTGTCTGCATTAATATGCTTAGATTCTTAAAATCTAGCCACTGCTTAGATTCTTATAATGTAGCCAATAGCTCACTAATGTTAAGACTCCTTAAGAGTCTGCCCAGCATGACAGATGTTCTAATAAATCTTGTCTATGGATTAAAAAAAAATAAAAAGAAAAGAAAATCAAATTTTCTGTTCATTTACTTTTTTAAAAAAAATCTGGAATTGTAGAAAGTCCTTTATTTTGTTGAATATCCATATTTTCCCTGGGAGTTTAAACTCTGTTTTGATGGATGGTTGATTCTTAATTGTAATCCAACCTTCTTTGTTTTCTGAAATATCATATTCTAAGCCCTCTGATCCTTTAACAGAGAAGCTGCTATGTCCTGCATGTTACTGACTGTGATTCCATGACATTTAAATTCTTTCTTTCTGGCTACTTGCATTATTTTCTCCTTGACCTGATAATTTTAGAATTTGGCTATAGTATTCCTTGGAGTTTTCACTTTGGGATCTCTTTCAGAAGGTGTTCAATGGATTCTTTCAATGTCCTTTGGTTCTCAGACCTCAGGCTGTTTTCCTTGTAATTTCTTGAAACATCCTGTCTACACTTTTTTTTTTTATCATAGCTTTCAGGTATTCCAGTAATTATTAAATCATTTCTTCTTGATCTATTTTCCAGGTCAGTTGCTTTTCCAATGGGATATTTTACGTGTCCTTGTATTTTTTTTTCATTCTTTTTATATTGACAGATTCTTCACCTTTTATAGAATCGATAGCTTCCATTTCCACAATTTTAATTTTTAAGAAATTATTTTCTTAGGGGCAGCTAGGTGGCACAGTGGATAGAGCACCAGCTCTGGAGTCAGGAGGATCTGAGTTCAAATCCAGACTCAGACACATAACACTCACCAGCTGTGTGACTACGTACAAGTCACTGAACCCCATTGCCAAGCTATATATATATATATATATTTTTTCTTCAGTTAGCTTTTGTACCTCCTTTTCCATTTGGCCACTTTTACTTTTTAAGGAGTTTTTTTCTTCTTTCGATTTTTGTTCTTTCTTTTCCAAGCTATTAACTCTTTCTTGCGTACCTCTCATTTCTTTTCCCAATTTTTCTTCTACATTTCTTATTTGGCTTTTATAATTCTTCTTGAACTCTTCCAAGAATGTTTTTTGGGTTTGAGACCAATTTTTATTTCTCTTCGGTGTTTCTGATTTAGGTATAGTGACAATATTGTTTTCTGATTTTGTATTTTGGACTTCCCTGTCCCCATAGAAAGAGTCCATGGTAAGTGTTGTTTTATTTTATTGTTTTTTATTTGTTTGTTTTTTCTTAACAATATTTGCCTATTTCCTGGTTTTTAAAGTTGACCTGTGCTGCTGGAACACAAGGAACATTTTCCCAAGCTTTTTGTGCTGAGACTAGTGCCCTGGTCACTAGCTTTATACCATGGGGCCCCAGCTGTTGACTGCTGGAGGCTGTGAGGGTCTGGCAGCTTAACTGGGGATGAGATGGCATCCTACTAGTGGTATCTGGTAATAGCCAAGATGGGGTTATTCTATACTTCCCTGGGCTGCACTGAAGCATGTGGATGTCTGCTGCTAGAGAAAGCCTGCCATCTTGAGGCTGTGTTGGCACATGCGGTGGCTCTCTGAGCTGAATTATACAGGTTCCTCTACCTGTGCTAAGGCATGTGGGGGGGTCCCAGTGTTGGTGTTTGCCTTCTCCAGCACTCTGGGGTTCAGTATCTCCAGCTGTTTTGCTGAGGTGAAATCTGCTGCTGCCTTGATGGGATACCTCCTATTGTGGACTATGCTTCCCTTTTACCCAAGTGATGGGAATTTTTTTTTCTGATCCTCTAAATCTCCCAGACCAAAAGACTGCTTCGTCCCCTCTTTCCACTGGGTCTGCTGTTTCAAGATCTGTTCTGCCACATTATTTTATGGTATTCAGGGAAGGGAATGGGAGAGGGACAGTAACCCACTGTTTGGCTCTCAGAAGTCTCTTCTCTAATAATATCTTAATTAGTCTCCCTGCCTCTAGCCTCTCCCCCTTACAATTTATCCTACATACAACTGCTAAAGTGATTCTCTTTAAAAATAAACCCTTAAACAGTATTATCTCTCTGCTTACACTGTAAAATCCACTGGTTTGCTGTCATATCCAGAATCAAATATCTGTATGTAAATTAAAATTCTTCAAAATCTTGCCCACTTCTAGCTATCTAGAAAGATAGTAGGTTTCCCTCTTTAGAGATTTCAAAACACAGACTGAATGACCATTTATCAAGTACATTGTAGTTCAAATTTCTTTTGAACATTGGTCATAATAAATGGCTCTTAAGATTCCTTTTAATTTTTACAAATTGTCATATCTTTAAATTCTTCTTACCCAATATTCTCTTCCACACAATTTTCTTCAACTGATATTCCTAATATTTGATATTCCATGTCCTGTCTCTAGTTATTTATACTGGCTACTTCCTGTAGTTCTCATGTATGCAGCACTCAAATTTCCCTATTGCCACTATTGCTTTGCCTTCGGATGTGTTTAGTGACTGTATTCATTCCCAGTTATCTAACTCAGCCTAAGTTTGTTTTTGTCATACTGCTTATGATGAAAAAAAAAAATATTCCTACTCTAGTAGTCTCAATTGCCACCTTCCTCATTATAATGTTTAAAGATTGGCCCAGTGTTGATAAGCATGGGAATTAAGTAAATCATCTTCTTCTCCCAGAAGCAATTTAATATCCTACATTTAATTCCATATAGGATCTGAAAAATTTTAAGAGAGACCATTGCCCAGTAAAAGGAAATGATCTGAAATGATTCTGCTGTGATATTTAAAACTGACTGTAGGAGCCCTGAGAATGATGTTGTAAATTACTTGTCATTTGATAAACTAAGATTGTTTATGTTTAAAATCCCACTCATCTTTCTTCAAATTTTACCATTGGTTCACATTTACAGGATGTTATTTTCTTTAAGCATTTTGAATGATAAAATAAATTCTCTAATCACAAAATAAATCTAAACATTATTAAATAACTACTAATTTTTTATCTTGTTCCATACACAAGTGTTATGAAGACATAAGGTATTAGAGTTGAAATAAATGATCAATAAATCAATCAATAATAATTGATTAATTACATACTACATGTCATTGTTTTAGACACTCAATATATAAAACAAGAATGCAATAGTCTCTCCTCATCAGGTGGAATTATAGTAGGGGAGACAACATGTACATATGTAACTACATGCAAAATACGTAGAAAAAATATATTTCTCCAAATTTCATTTATGGTACCACCTTCTACAAAGGAAGCCTTTCTTGATCACCAAGTTGTTAGGGACATTCCAAAGAAAATTCACTTTTATTTATTTTATAGATATGTACATGTCTACAGATTTTTGGATGGAAATGAGATAGGTCTTTTTTGTTTTCCTCTTTCTTTTTCTAATAACCAACTCTTCTCCTTCATTTGCTCCTTACATCTTGCCTTCAAAAACTTGAATTTTCACTGTTCTCCATGACTGGGATTCTCTCCATCCTGCTCTCTGCTTCCTGACTTTCTTGATTTCCTTTCAGATACTTTTGAAGATAATATCAGGGGAAACTAGTGGCATTGATGCACACCAAGAAAGAATTCTGAAAAAAAATGGGATTTTCACTGAAATTTGAAAAAAACCCCATAAAATCTGCAAGGTAGAGAGGAGGGAGAGAACTGCAATCATGACAAAGAACTACCATTTTCTAGGGAGAAACTGGCTATTATGGAGTAATAAAAGTGATCATCTCACTTCCTCTATTGAATAGACTCATGAGCTTCTCTATTGTTTATATGATAAAATAAAACTTCTTTACCATTTAAATCTCATACTGGACACCAATCCACTTATGTTTTCCTTGAAGTTGTTAAGTCTCCCATCTTTATGTCCATGCACTGCTTGTCCTTAATGCCTGGATATTATCCCTAGTCAATTTCACTCCATGAAATACCTTACGGCTTTCAATATTCATCTTAAAACCTACTTTAAAAAGGAAACATTTTGTAATGTACCACAACTAGTTGGGCATGAGCTAATGGTATTTATTTCCTTTTATTTGTATTGTTACATCTACATGATTTCTATCTTTATCTCAGTAACATATTATATGCTAATATATGCACATGCATATGCACACATAGACGCATAAATACACATGCATATATGTGCACATGTTTATATCTGTTCATATATGGACAGGCAGACATTCATGCCTGTATATATCTAATCTGTTGCTCAATATTGCCATTCTTCTTTAAAAAAGGTCTCATGGGAGCTAATGAGTTCATATAGAAAAGGAATTTATAGAAGTTCATCTCAAATTTTACATAATATCCAGAATTAGAATTGGGGATGGATGATGAGGTAGTACGAAAGATTTAGGAGTGTTTAAAAAGGTAAGAGGGGAACAAGGAATGAACAGCAATACAACAAAATATAGAGAGGAGAGGGAGAATATGATTAACAGTGTCAGTGTTGCAGAGAGGAAAAGAAGTATAAGGAGTGAGAAAAGACCATAAGATCGGGGAAATTCATGTACCCTTTCTTTACATCAATTTCATCATCTGTAAATTTGGGCCAATAATATTGACCTCATAGGAGTGTGGTGAAAATTAACTGAATTAATATAAGTAAATTTATAAATATTAATATTAAATATTTTAAGCTCATTGCTTTTAATTTAATATTAAGTATTCATATTATTTATTATATTTTTATAATATATAAATATGTATTACATTTATATTATATAATGTTATAATTAATATTAAATACTATTACAAATTAATAAAAAAAAAGAAAGTTACAAAAATATCAGCACTATGTCAAAATGAGAAATCAATTTGGACCTTCTATTTGATAGTAACAGTAGAATAAATGAAGTGTTGGACTTGGATTCCAGAAACCTGTATTCAAAGGCAATCTGTGACATTTATTAGCTTTATGACCGTGGTCCCAGGGGCAGGGAACCTGCAGCCTCAAGGTCAAATGTGGCCCTTTAGGTCCTCATATGTGGCCTTTTGATTGAATCCAATCCTTACAGAACAATTCCCTTTAATAAAAGGATTTCTTCTGTGAATTTGGGATTTAGTCAAAGGGCCATGTATGTGGACCTAGAGGGCCAAATGTGGCCTCAAGGCCACAGGCTCCTTATCCCTGGCCAAGTCTGTTATCATCTCTGCAGATCAGAGAAGAAATCAACAATTATTCTAGTTTGTCATAGCTTATTGAATATTTATGGAAGACTTTATAGAAAAATCCAACATGAGTAGAGGTAATCTCCTTAACTTTAAGTAAGAAATAGTGGTAACCACTATCTGATTTCAGCCAACAGATGTTTGCTTTTTAGTTATCAGTACTTGAACTAGTGAGTCAGTAGAACAGGTTCCATATCCAAGAGTGATAAAAATGAAAGGAGCTTGCTCTTGAGCTAATGGATCTTATTAGGGATTTGCCCTGCTACTTCAAAATTGGACACTACTATTTAATTGTTAATCTTTATATAATTTAACATTAATTTTATTTGCACTGTGTGATTCTTGTCTTCATACTCCACAATTTGAACACAGGTTGTCTGTTTGTTACATTGATGTTATTGTTGAGAGACTGTGCTTAACCCTTTATGCACAGCATGTGTGGTGATAACCAAGTTTACCTTATTATCAAGAGCTCTAAATCTGCTACTTAAAACCTCTTTGACCATAGGCAAGCCACTTAACTCTTTCAGGTCCTCAATTACCTTATTTGTAAAATCAGAGATTTGGAAAATGTCTTTAGAAAGCATTATTTTTTGATTATCAAAATCACTGGTGGATTTGAAATACTATTTTTCATTTCTAACAGCAAGTACTCTAGGCTCTCATTTAGTTCTTCCATCAACCAACATTGCAAATTGAGATCTGAAATGGACCTTAGAATCCATGTTGTTAAACATTCATTTTCTACTTGATGAAACTACAACAAAAGAAGCCACACAGCTATTAAGCAAGAGAATGCAAAGTTGAATTTCAGTCTTCCAGATTTCAAGTACATTACTCCATTTTATCTTCCACAATAACACTCACAACTTTGTTGCACAAATTTATTCTATTATTGCCATAAAGTTAGGAGTTGTAATAAATGGTAGTTACATTTCCAATAATTTCCACATATTTGTGGTAATTCTTCCCTCTAGACTAGAATACAACTACCCTACACCTCTTCCAAATGGAAGACTTTCAAATACCTAAAGATAATTATCATATACCCTTTGATTTCAATTTTCAGAGTTAAGTCATCCTAAGTTTGCCAACCATTCCTACCATAACAAAGTTGTCTTACAGTTTATAAGCCTGTATTAGCTTTCACTATATCTATTGCTGTTTGTAAATGCCCCATTGAAAATATGGTAAGTACATCACAACAGATTTAGTGGTTGATCTAATTTAGACACTTGAAATCCTTTAATGCCACTCTGGATCTCATTCTTCATCAACAGCTGAAGGAAATATTTCAAACACATTGATATATGATCAAATAAAAGGCCCATACCATTTTTGCACAAACATCTACCAAAGTATGTTTATCCCATCTGATACATTGGCAGTTGACACTGTGAAGTTGAATGCAAAGCTTTATGTTTTTCATTATGAAATATCATCACATTGATTTGCTTCTATCATTTTAAGCTTTTTATATTTTGGCTGATTCTTTATCTCTTTATTTATTACATTAGCCATCCATATCAGTATTGTGCCATAAATAAATTTGACTGGCTCCTTCAATATCTTCAGTCAGGTTATTGACAGAAAAAAAGGAAAAAAAGTATCGGACACTGAGTTAAGGGACAATATTTTTTTTTTAGCTATGCCACTAAAAAGATACTTCTAATTTAAAATCAATTAATTAAATTCAGTGTGTATTTACATTGGCCTTTTCATATTAATTATATTACAAGTAGAAAAAATTAAAACCAATTGTAATTAAGAATTAGAAGAGATGTTAAAAGCCACTCAGCCTCATCCCTGCTTGAGATAGACAAATTATAACTGCATTTATATGTAACTTTCAGATTTACAAAGTGTTTTACAATTATTGTCCCATTTTATCCTCACAATTGAGGGAGCTAAGAGGTATTATTGTCTCAATTTTACTAATTAGGTAGCAGGCAGAAGTTAAGTGACTTCCCATAGTCACATAATCATTAAAACCTGAGAACAGATTTGAACTCAGTTCTTCCTGATGCTAATTCCAGTGTTCTATTCACAGTGCTACCTAGCCAACTCAAAGATATAAATAAGTAAACTGACAGTAAGATAGATAGAGAAAGATAGGTGATAGATGAGAAATGATAGATATTCCTCTAATTTTTTTTAATTTCTTCCTCTGTTAAATGAGGGGTTTGTACTTATTGTTAACATCGATTTTATATGGAATCAGAAATATGGAGGTGTAAGAGATATTTTAGATCATTTAGTCCAACTATCTCATTTTAGAGATGAAGAAACTGAGGTTCAGAAAGGTTTGATCACTTTTCAAGGCTACAAAGTTATAAAGTGACTTAGTAGATGTTTGAACTCAGATCAACTAACTTCTGGACCAGCATTCTTCATCTTGATACTTGAGCTAAGTCCTGTGATATTTAATATATGAAATCATACTACCTGTGAGTCTTTTTCCCAGGAAAACCCCCACAAAATCTAAATGTAAGTTTTCTGAAGTCCGCAAGTGAACATTTTCTATCTTTCATCCCTTTATCTTGACAGGTAGACAAAGTCACACAAAACACAACTGCTTGGGTTGTTGTCACCAAACTCCTGACCATGGAACCAGTCATATTAATAATACACACATGTCCGCCTTCTCTTCCATAATGCTGGCCAGACCTGATCAAGTAGCCATTACTTCCTCTGGATGGCAATTTGGGAAATAATACATTTGCATTATATGGTAATCAGCCCAGCCACATTTGGACAGGACATCTATGACCAGAAGATTCACTTACTCCATTCTAATGAATTTATGGGCTTAGGGAACACACACAAGTGTCTGAGAATTCTGGCCACTCTGCCTTTTTCATTATATATTGCAGTAGGATGCGGAAATGCTGACAACTGGGAAACCAAAATGGATTTAAAAGAAGCAAATGGCATGCCATAAATGGACATTAAAACAACTTTTTAGCACATGACTGAGAGCCACTCAAGCTATTCAGGAAACAAGGCAACTGTCAGGGAGTAGTAACACTCCCTATACAATGCTTCTTGGCAAATGTTAGAAATAATGTGGTCTCAGGGGTGAAAAATAGGCTGAGGATACTATTATCACGATGATCCTAGACAAAGATATGAAGGGAGGATGGCCTGTGGAAATACATGTGGATGAATAAAGTCAAATAATGTTTTGACCAATAATATTTGACTGAAATGTCTTCTTTAAATCCCCCCTCACCAACAATCTAGCTCTTTCAATTCCAGATTCTAAGAATCTAATATACTGATTTAAAATTAGTTTCACAAAATAAATTTGGACATGTGCAATGCACCACATACAGTATGAGGTAATCAAAAAAATTAAAGAAGAATAACCCTTTCCCCTGCAATTTAGGAGCTTACAATCTTGTGGGTGTGTGCGGTGAGAAGAGAGGTTCAGCAATTACGAAACAACAAAAACAAATATATCATGAAGGCAACTATTCATTGACATACCTGAAATTTCATCAAAGCATGATAGATGTAGAACAAGAAACGATCTCAAAAGACATCAGCTTCCACATCTTTTAGAAAAGAAATCTTAGCTCCAAATAGGTTGTCCCTTAAAATATTTCATGGGTATAATCAAGTACCAGAGGTAAGATTTTAACACAAGCCCTTTAATGCCACATCTAGGGTTCTTTTACAGAAACGTGATTCCTCATCATCTTACCCAAGTGATCACTGTTCTACTCACATTCACTGACATCCATCCCCTTCTTCTCATCCTATTTGAGCATTAATAGTTATTTCTTTAATTACTACATAACTTAGTCCACAGGTAGGGAACTTGCAGCCTCAAGGTCACATGTGACTCTCTAGCTCTAGGGCCTCAAGTACAGCTATTTGACTGTATCTAAACTTTATGGAACAAATCCTCTTAATAAAAGGATTTCTTCTGTAAAACTCAGACTCAGTCCAAAGGAATGCTGGAACTTGTCCTCTGCTTTATACATTATTTTGCGGTTGCAAACATGCAATTCAGTATCTATTGTCCATATAGGAATGCAGTACCTGACAATCTGTTTTCTGATACTCTCATGACATGACTTTCTTGCCTCTATCTTTTTATTCTGATCACACACACCCCTGATATTGTTGCTCATGCTATTCATTGAGTTACCAGATATCAGATTGTTAAGATCAATTAATCAATTAAGTGCCTGGGGGAACTTACAGTCTAATGGGAGAGACAACATGCGAGCAAGAGAGATACTGATTAACAAAGAGAAAGCTCTGAAAATAAGAGGGGTTGGAGAAGGCTTCCTGTAGAAGATGACATTTTACTTAGGACTTAAAGGAAACCAGGAATGTCAGCAGTCAGAGTGGAGGAAGAAAATCATTCCAGTGATTAGGGATAGCCAGAGACAATTCCAGGAGCCAAGAAATGGAGTGTCCTGTTCATTGGAAAAGCCAGGAGACCATTGTGACAGGATCAAACATTACATGTTGGGGAGTAAGATGTAAGAAGGCTGAAATGGTAGGAGGGGCATAGGTTATGAAGGACTTTGAATGACAAAAAGCATTTTGTATTTGGTTCTGGAGGCAATGGGAAGCCATTGGAGTTTGTTACATTAGAGGATAGTGACATTATAGCAATTTCCCTTTAGGAAAATAAATTTTGTGGTTGAAAGGAGGGTGGGTTTGAGTGGGGAGAGACCTAAAGTAGGCAGACCCATGAGTAAGCTATTACAATAATCTAAGTATGATGTGATGAGGGACTACATGAAATAAGCCACCTATTACAGTCTTTCAACATAGGCAACACTGAATTTTACAACTTTTGGGGCACCTCCAAGACATATAAATAATGTTTTCTTGCATAAAATATGTTTACTTCTTATAATTTCCACTTATTGCTCCTTTTTATATACCATGCAGCAAAGTTAAACATCTAACCCATCATCCATGGAATAACATTTCAAATATGTATGAATAACTACTACTTCCTAGACTTCTCTTCACCATTTTAAACATTCCTAGTGCCATCAGCCACATATAACATATCAATTCATAGCTCTTTTATATTCCCGCTTACTGTCTTCCGGATGCTATCTTTTTTGTGAATGTGGTCCAAATTGGTGGCAACCAGATGGAAATACAATGCTGTAGATGTGGTCTGACCAGGGATAAGTAAATCAGTACTGTAACCTCTCTGCTTAAAGATAGAAAGATTCTCATTCAGTCACCTCTTTGGATTAGGACAAGGACTCTTTTTTTCTTTCTTAATTCAATTGGGGTTAAGTGACTTGCCCAGGGTCACACAGCTAGAAAGTGTCAAGTGTTTGGTCTGAAGCCAGATTTGAATTCAGGTCTTCTTGACTTCATGGTCAGTTTTGTATCCATTGTACCACCCAACTGCCCCGACAATGACTCTTTTTAAGTGTATGTTATTGGATATGTCAAGCAAGACACTCTCTGTGTGCATCATGCATCTATCTATTGCCTTTAATCAATTGAATCTCTGTGTCTATCAAGATTATACTGGCCCATTATTGAAGTAATTTAGCCTTGAGAGATGAATATCAATGAGATGTTGTGGAAATGCATTTATTCATTATATTCACCATGTGACAATCATTATGCTAAGTACTGGTGATGCAAATTTTAAAATGAAATAATACTTCATCTTAAAGAGTTGAATTCCTAATTAGCTTAAACAACACTTAAAGCAGGGCTCTGTCATGGCAGGTGGAAAGACTAGGTGGCATTTTGATTCATTTATATTTAATGCAAGTGTTATTTGAAATCAAATGCACAACATTTTATTATAAACTTCAGCCCTTACTACTAAATTAGGGGCCAAGCCTTTGTCAACTGAGGTATTTATGAAAGATATATGGAATGATGAATGAAACAAATTCCCCTTCCAGCTGCATGATATAATCTGGTAAATATACATTTTCCCCAAATCAATTAAAATAATACTTTTAAAGAATCTCCTCTGTGAAAGATATCTTAATAAAAATTTGGGACAAAAAGACAAAAATTGAACAATTCATATTCAAGTAGATTACATTCTGAGCAGGAATAAGTATGACAGTAGTGAAAATATACAAAAACATATAACATTTAGTAGAGATTAATGAGTGTTAAAGAGAGATATAGATGCCATTACCAGAGGCATATCAAAGAAGGTGATTAAATGCATCTGGGGATTTGTAGAAGGTAAAAAAAAAGTGAAAGTGGTAGGTTAACTCTGTTTCAAAGAAAGATAAACATCCTGACTACCCAAGACAGAGTGGGTTTATTGGAAAACCTGGAATCAAGAATACATGGATTTAAATCCTGACTCAGTTCATTGCTAGATAAGTGACTATGGGCATGTAATTTAAAACTAACTGATCTTCAAAGTTCTCATACATAAAATGGATATATGATATCACCTACTTGAAAGGGCCAATATACAAATCCAAGTGATCGTTTTTCAAAGATATGTGTATGTGTGTGTGTGTATATATATATATATATATATATATATATATATATATGCTTTGAAAAAAACATTTTATATAATACCAATAGCATTAACAACAACAACAACAACAACAACAACAAGAGGAAGAGGAAAATGATGATGATGTGCATTCAAGCCACAGGGAATTATTTATTTTTAATATTAATTAATTATATTTTAGTTTTCAGTATTTATTATGATAAGATTTTGAGTTCTAAATTTTCTGCTTCTTCCACCTCTTCCCCATCCTCAAGACAACTGATATACGCTCTTCATACACATTTATATTGAGCATATTTTCATATCAGTCATTTTATAAAAAAGTAGAACCAGTGAAAATTACCATGAGAAAAAAAAAAAGAGACAACAAATAGTATGCTTCAATCTGCATTCAGAATTCATAGTTTGTTTCTTCGTTTCTTTGTTTTCCTGGATGTGGATAGCATTTACCATCATAAGCCTTTTTGGGGTTGTCTTAGGTCCTTCCATTGCTGAGAAAAGCTAAGTCTACCAAAGTTGGTCATTGCACAGTGTTGCTATCTCTGTGTTCAGTGTTCTCCTGGTTCTGCTCCCTGGTTTTCAGCTTCCCTTCTAATCTAGGTTGCATTGACTTTGTGCAAAAACTTCTCAATTTAATGTATTCAAAAATATAAATTTTATGTTTCCTAATATCCTCTATCTCTTTTTTGAGCATAAATTCTTCCTTTCTGTATAGATCTAACAGACAAATGATTCCTTGCTCTCCTATTTTGCTCATGATATCAACATCTATATGTAAATTGTGTACACATTTTGACTTTATCTTGCTATATTGTATAAAATGTTGGGCTATGCTTACTTTCTGACATACTCTTTTCCACTTTTCCCAGCAGGTTTGTCGAACAGTGAGTTCTTATCCCAGAAGCTGGGGTCTTTGGGTTTATAAAATAAGAGATTACTATAGTCATTGACTACTGTGTTTTGCATACTTAACCTATTCCACTGATCCACCACTCTATTTCTTAGCCAGTTCCAAGAAGTTTTGATGATTGCTGCTTCATAATACAATTTAAGATCTGGAATGGCTAGGCTACCTTCCCCGGAATTTCTTTTCGTTACTTCCCTTGTTATTCTGGACCTTTTGTCATTCCAAATGAATCTTGTTATTCTTTTTTTCTAACTCTATAAAATAATTCGTGATAGTTTTATTGATTTGGCACTGAATAAGTAAATTAGCTTAGGTAGAATAATCATTTTTATATTAGCTCGACCTACCCATGAACAATGGATAATTTTCCAATTAACTAGATCTGACTTTATGTATGTAAAAAGTGTTTTGCAACTGCATTCATGTAATTCCTAGGTTTGTCATGCAGGTAGACTTCCAAATATTTAATTTTGTTTATATTAATAATAAATGAAATTTCTCTTTCTAACTCTTGCTGTTTAGCTTTGCTAGTTATATATATATATATATATATGTAAATATATATACACCCCCATATATATATATATATATACACACACCCATATATATGCATGCACACAATACATACACATACATATACATGCATATATATGTGTGTGTGTGTGTGTGTGTGTGTATAATTGCTGATGATTTATGTATATTTATTTAATATTCCACAACTTTGCTAAGTTGTTTGTTATTTCAAACAGTTTTTTTTACTTGATTCACTGGGATTCTCTCAGTATACCGTCATATCATCTGTAAAGAGCGATCAGTGTTTCTTCTTTGCCTATTCTAATACCTTCAATTTCTTTTTCTTCTGTTATTGCTAAAGCTAACATTTCTAGTACAATATTGAATAATATTGGTTATAATGGCCAACCTTATTTCACCCCTGATCTTACTGGAAATGTGTCTAGATTGTTTCCATTACATTTAATGCTTGCTAATGGTTTTAGATAAATGTTACTTATCTTTTTAAGGAAAACTCCATTTATTGCTATAAAGAACTGGGCAAGTGGAAGCTAATGACTCTATGAGACATCAAGAATCAGTCAAACATGGGATAAAGACACATTATTCGACAAACACTGCTGGGAAAACTGGAAAAGGGTTTGGCAGAAACTAGGCATAGATCAAAATCTTACACTATAAACCAAAATAAAGTGACAATGGGTATATGGTTTAGATAGGAAGGATGAAACTATAAGCAAACTGGGAGAGCAAGGAGTAGTTTATTTAGCAGATATACAGATAACAGAAAAATGTATGACCAAATAAGAGACAGAGAACATCCCCAAAAGACTCATGATGGAAAATACTATCCACATCCAGAGAAAGAAATGTAGAGTCCGGATGCAAATCGACGCATACTATTTGTTGTTATTTTTTCCTTATGTTTTGTTTCTTCTTTCTTATGGTTCCTAATGTTGGTTCTAATTCTTCTTTAAAACATTACTAATGTGAAAATATGTTTAGTGGGAATGTGTGTGCAGAACACAGATTGCATGGTGTCTTGTGGAGGGAAGAGGAGAAAATTGTAAACTCAAAATAACACCCCAGAAGGGAAAAAACAAACCTTGGAACAGCTGAAATGGAAGAAATATGGGGAACAGCAGTGCCGCAGCCCAGCAAACAGGTCTCCCAGTGCCTCAGCAAAAATAGGGTAAGCAGCACTGCAGGGGGCCCCAGGCGGATAAGCACCCTGCAGTATTCATCTGAAAGGAGCCAAAGAATGCTACCTATAAGCAAACTGGGCTTCATAAAGCCCCAGCTTGCTGATTCCAGCCCAGCACTGGATAAGCTGTCAGAACTCCAGGAACAGATCTTGAAGCCCAGGTGGAGGAGAAGGCAAGCACCAACACATGTTAAATACGGTGCCTCAGTGAGGGTGGGGAAAACGGTGGAGGCCAGCTCAGAAAACCACCAGGTGCCTCGGCATTCTGCCACTAAGGAATCTCCCAGAGCATTAGCAGAAACAAAGGAGGCAGCATTACAAGGGCCCCAGGCAGAGAAAACCCTGCAGCATCCATCTGAAAGGAGCTGAAGAAAGCTAAAGGAAAGGAAAAGCAGGGAACCTAGAATTGCCTGAAACTTCTAGCCTTGCTGATTCCAGCCCACATGAGGTAAGTTGCCAGAACCCTACAGCCTCCAATTGCCAACATAAAAGGCCCCAGCACACAAAGACAATGACCAAGACCTAGGATCCCAACACGAGAAGCTTGGGTCAGTGCCCTCTGTTCCCCAGCAGGAGAGCTCAATCTATGTAAAGGCCAGGGAATAAAGAAATACCATGAGTAAAAAGGAAACGTCCCATAGATTCATATTATGAGAAGAGTGAAGATCAAAACAGAAATACTGAAGAGGACAACATTGTCAACAAACCCACATCTGCAACAAAAAAGGAATATGAACTGGTCTGGAGCCCAAAAAGCCTTCTTAGAAGAGCTCAAGAAGGATTTTAATAGTCAAATGAAAGAGGTAGAAGAATCCTTCAAAAATACAATTGGCCAATTTGAAAAAAAAATTACACTGAAGAAAACAAGTCCCTAAAAACACAATTGGCCAATTGAAGAAGGAAGTACAAAAACTAACAGAACAGTACACTGAAGAAAGCAAGCACATAAAAAACACAATTAGCCAATTGATGAAGGAAGCACAAAAACTAACAGAAGAAAACAATCTGTTAAAAACTAAAATTCGATAAATGGAAACAAATGTCTCTATGAGACAGCAAGAATCAGTCAAAAAGAAACAAAAACTGAAAAAAATAGATGAAAATGTAAAATACCTCATCGGTAAAACAACCGACCTGGAAAATCATTTCAGGAGAGACAATTTCAAAATTATTTGACTACCTGAAAATCATGAGGAAAAAAAGAGCCTGGACAGTATCTTTCAGGACATCATAAAGGAAAACTGCCCTTAAGTCCTAGAACCAAAAGGTAAAAAACCCATAGAAAGAATCCACTGATCACCACCTGAAAAAGATCCCAAATTGTCAATGTCAAGGAATATAATAGCAAAATTCCAAAATTACCAGAGAAAGTGCTGAAATCAGCCAGAAAGAAACAATTTAAATATCGTGGAACCACAGTCAGGATTACACAGGACCTTGCAGCTTCTACATTAAAAGACCACAGGTTGTAGAACATGATATTCCGTAAGGCAAAGGGGCTTGGAATTCAGCCAAGGATCGACTACCCAGCAAAAATGAGCATCATTTTTCAGGGGAGGAGATGGATATTCAATGAAATTGGGGACTTCCAAAATTTCCTGATAAAAAGACCAGATGTCAACAAAAAAATTGATCTTCAAGTACAGGACTCAAGAAGGACATAAAAAAGTAAATGGGACAGAAAGATAAAATATGTTCTTAACAAGGCAGGGTGGCAGTTTACACCACTACAAGGGAATATGACCCTTGCAACTCTTGAGAACTGTATTGTTATTACACCATGCTAAAAAAGTATAGATAAACTGGGTGGATATTGGTTGACTTTCACGCACTGATTAAAAAATTCTCTAATCAAGTGGGTTAAATGGATCAAAATAAGTGGATCAATCTGATCTTAGAAAATGTACTGAGAAAGAAGGACACAGACAAGGGCAAATTACATTACAGGAAAAGACACAAAATCCTATTGCAGCAGAGGGAAAGAAGGGAGGGGGGTGAGCATTGTTTGAGCCTTACTCTCATCAGGTTTGGCTCAAGAAAGACATAACATAATCAGTTAGGTATAGAAATCTAACTTGCTCTATAGGCAGTAGGAGGAAAAAGGGGAAAGAAAAGGGAGGGGATAGAAAGGAGGGAAAAAGCAGTGAGAGTAAAGGGGAAGAAAAGGGAGAGGGATAATTAAAGGGAGGAGGGACTAAAGGAGGCACTGGTAAAAAGCAAAACACTAGTGAAGGGGGAAAAATAAAAAGGAGAAAGAAAAGCATAAATAGGAGGAAAAAGGATGGAGAAAAAGACACAGATAGCAATCAAAACTGTGAATGTGAATGAAATGAACTCTCCCATAAAATAGAAATGGATTGCAGAATGGATTAAAAACCATAATCCTACAATATGATGTCTACAGGAAACATATTTGAAAAAAGAGTGACACATACAGGGTAAAGGTAAAGGGATGGAGCAAAATATATTATGCCTCAGCTTAAGTAAAAAAAGCGGGGGTAGCAATCCTGATCTCAGAGAAAGCAAAAGCAAAAATAGACCTAATCAAAAGAGATAAGAAAGGAAACTACATCCTGTTAAAAGGCACCATAAACAATGAAGTAATATCATTACCAAACATATATGCACCAAATGGTATAGCATCCAAATTCTTAGAGGAAAAGTTCAGGAAGTTACAGGAAGAAATAGACAGCAAAACTATACTAGTGGGGGACCAGAACCTCCCCCTCTCTGCACTAGATAAATCTAAACACAAAATAAACAAAAAATAAGTTAAGGAGATGAATAGAACATTAGAAAATATAGGTATGATAGACCTCTGGAGAAAACCAAATGGAGATAGGAAGGCATATACTTTTTTCTCAGCAGTACATGGCACATACACAAAAATTGACCATGTACTACGGCATAAAAACCTCACAATCCAATGCAGAAAGGCAGAAATATTAAATGAATCCTTTTTAGATCATGATGCTATAAAAATATATTTAATAAAGGGCTGCAGAAAGATAGAATACAACATAATTGGAAACTAAATAATCTAATCCTAAAAAATGATTGGGTCAAATGGTAAATCATAGAAACAATAATTTCATTCAAGAGAATGACAATAATGAGACAGCATATCAAAACTTATGGGATGCAGTGAAAGCAATTCTTAGGGGAAGTTTTGTATCTCTAAATGCTTACATAAATACAACAGAAAAAGAGATGATTAATGAATTGGTCATACAGCTAAAAAAACTAGAAAAAGAACAACTTAAATATTCTCAACTAAACACTAAATTAGAAATATTGAAAAAGAAAGGAAAAATTAATAAAATTGAATTTAAGAAAACTATTGAACTAATTAAGAAAACTAAGAGCTGGCTTTCCGAAAAAAAAAAATGAAATAGATAAACCTTTGATTAATTTAATTAAAAAATGAAAGAAGAAAACCAAATTACCAGTATCAAGAATGAAAAAGACAAAGCTACCACCAAGAAAGAGGAAATTAAAACAATAATTAACAATTATTTTGCCCAATTGTGCCAACAAATTTGACAATCTTAATGAAATGGATAGATATTATGTAAATGTAAGTTGCCCAGATTAACCGAAGAGGAAGTAAAATACTTAAATAACCCCATCTCAGAAAAAGAAATTGAACAAGCCATTGATGAACTCTCTAGGAAAAAAGCTCCAGGGTCAGACGGATTTACATGCAAATTCTTTCAAACATTTAAAGAGCAATTAAATCCAATGCTATACAGACTATTTGGGAAAATAGCTAAAGAGGGAGTCTTACCAAATTCTCTTTATGATACAACTATGGTGTTGATTCCTAAGTCAGGAAGAGTCAAACCAGAGAAAGAAAACTATAGACAAATTTCTATAATGAATATACATGCAAAAATTTTAAAGAAAATACTAGCAAATAGACTGCAGCAACTTATCACAAGAATAATACACCATGACCAGGTGGGATTTATACCAAGAATGCAGGGTTAGTTCAATATTAGGAAAACTATAGGCGTCATTGAGCATATCAACACCAAAACCAACAGAAAACACATGATCATCTCAATAGATGCAATAAAAGCTTTTGATAAAATACAACATCTATTCCTGTTAAAAACACTAGAAAGTAGAGGTATAAATGGAGTCTTCCTTAAAATAATAAATAGCATTTATCTAAAACCTTCAGCAAGCATTGTATGTAATGGGGACAGGATAGAAGCATTTCTAATAAGATGGGGGGTGAAACAAGGATGTCCGTTATCACCACTGTTATTCAATATTGTACTGGAAACCTTAGCTTTAGCAATAAGAGAAGAAAAAGAAATTGAAGTCATTAGAATAGGCAAAGAAGAAACAAAGCTATCACTGTAGATGACATGATAAATAAACAACTTTAGTAAAGTGGCAGGCTATAAAATAAAGCTACATAAATCATCAGCATTTCTATATGCTACCAACAAAGCCCAACAGCAAGAGATAGAAAGAGAAATCCCATTTAAACTTACTGTACACATTATAAAATATTTAGGAATCTACCTATGGAAACAAACCCAGGAAATCTATGAACACAATTACAAAACACTTTTCATGCAAATAAAATCAGGTCTAAATAATTGGAAAAACATCAGTTGCTTATGGGTAGACCGAGCTAATATAATAAAAATGACAGTCCTACCTAAGTTAATTTACTTATTCAGTGCCATACCAATGAAACTACCAAGACATTATTTTTTGGAGTTAGAAAAAATAATAAGATTCATTTGAAAAAAACAAAAGGTCCAGAATTTCAAAGGAACTAATGAAAAGAAATGCAGGAGAAGGTGGCCAACAATTCCAGATCTTAAATTGTATTATAAAGCAGCAATCATCAAAAGTGCTTGGTATTGGCTAAGAAATAGGGAGGTGGATCAGTGGAATAGGTTAAACATGGAAGACACAGTATTCAATGACTATAGTAATGTATTATTTCATAAACCCAAAGACCCCAGCTTCTGGGATTAGAACCTACTGTTTGAAAAAAAAAACTGCTGGGAAAACTGGAAAACAGTATGGCAGAAACTAGGGATAGACCCAAATCTCATACCACATACCAAAATAAAGTCAAAATGTGTTCATGACTTAGATATAAAGACTGATAGTATAAGTAAACTGGGAGAACGAGGATCGTTTACCTATCAGATCTATGGAGAACAGAAGAACACATGACCAAATAGGAGACAGAGAACATAATGAAAAGCAAAATTGATAATTTCGATTACATTAAATTGAAAAGTTTTTGCATGAACAAAGCCAATGCAACTAAGATTAGAAGGAAGGTAGAAAATTGGGGAAGAATATTTACAACCAGTCTCCCTGATAAAGGCCTCATTTCTAAAATATATAGAGAATGAAGACAAATTTATATGAATAGAAGCCATTCCAAAAATGATAAATGGTCAAAGGACATGAGCAGAGATTTCTCAGATGAAAAAATTAAAGCCATCTATAGTCATATGAAAAAATACTTTAAATCATTATTGATTAGAGAAATGCAAATGAAAACAACTCTGAGGTACCACATCACACCTATCCCATTGGCCAATATGACAAAACAGGAAAATGATAAATGTTGGAGAAGATGTGGGAAAATTGAAACACTAATACATTGTTGGCAGAGTTGTGAAATGATCCAACCATTTTGGAGAACAATTTGGAACTATGCCCAAAGGGCTACAAAAATTTGCATACCCTTTGATCCAGCAATAACACTTCTAGGGCTATATCCCAAAGAGATCATACAAATGGGAAAAGGACCCACATGTACAAAAATATTTACAGCTGCTCTTTTCATGGTGGCAAAGAATTGGAAATTGAGAGGATGCCCACCAATTGGGGAATGGCTGAGCAAGTTGTGGTATAGGAATGTAATGGAATAGTATTATGCTATAAGAAATTATGAACAGGCTGACTTCAGAAAAAAAATACATGGAAAGAGTCATATGGTCTTATGCTGAGGGTAGTGAGGAGAACCAAAGGAATTTGTACAAAATAACAGCCAGTTTCTGCGATGAGTAATATTGTTAAACTGAACCCTTCTCAGCATCAAAAGGATCTAAGACATCTCCAGAGGCCTAGTGATGGAAAATTCTGTCCACATTCAAAGAAAAAGCTATAGAATTTCAATCGCTATAACTTATTTTTACCTTCTGTTGAGTTTTGCTTCATCTTTCTGATGGTTCCTTCTATTGGTTTTAATTTTTACTTACAACTGCATTAATGTGAAAATCTGTTTAATATTAATGTAATTGTAAAGCATATATCAGATTTTGCTCTATGTTGGGGAAGGTGGGGGGGAGGAAAGGGGAGAAAAATTTCCAACTCAAAAGAATATGGAAGTGATTGTTGATAAATCAAAATAAATTAATTTAAAAAAATGAGTGACACTCATCTCCCAAAATAAATACCTGACCGTACTCAGTGAAGGTTAGGATGATAAATTCTGGGAAAGAAACCTCCCATTAATGGAAAGCCCATGGTAGATATTCTGGATGGTACAGACCAGAAAAGAAACAGGAGGTGAACAGTGGGATAGTAGTCAAATTGAGGAGGGACATAATTACAGACTTTTGAGATAACAAAGACACTCTTGCCCTTCTCAAAGATAAAAATCTATCCAGATATTGGTTCTCTGGAGCAAAACTTTGTTTATCTTGAAAGAAGTTAGTATTTTGATATTTAGGATCAGCATAAAATATGAGGTTATGATCAGAACTGAGAGTTTCTTATCCTTGTTGAAGGACTAGAATCTTGATTTGGGGGGGGAGTGTTAGGTTTTGAAGTATCCACTGTAGACAGATCCAGTATTAGTGAACTAGAGTAGCCATTATACGGATAATCTTCAGGAACATTTTAAAAGAACAGGATAGAGATGGTCGGGATTAATTAGATTAGCTAACATATTTCATCCTGTTAAGGAAAGTATGATTATGCCTATAAATGCTGTAAGATTGGAACATTTTCATACTGGATTAGAATTTATGTGGCTAGAATCTCTGTTAATATTCTGGTTGTTTTCCAATCTGGTAAACCAGGCTTACTTAGTCTGAGTCTCATCTTCCCCTTTGTTTCCCATAGTGTTTTCACTGAGTTGGGGAGACTGGTACTGCAGTGGATGCATTGCAGCTGTAGCTCCACAGGGTGCATGCAAAAGCCACATGAAAGTCAGAATTGAGCTCATAAAGAGGCTGGATTGTAGTTACCATACAGAAGAATACTCAAATGAAAACAGCAAATGTGGAAATAAAGAACTTTGGAGGCCAACTCAAAACAGAAGAAGCGAAAAAGACAAGCTGTGTTGAGATAGCATCATGTCCTTAAAATGTCATTAAAATATTTTGGAGCTGAAACAGCTTTAGTAACAAAAAATCTCAATGACAGACTTTTCTTTCTTCTTTCTTTCTACCTTGACTTGAATCGTGCTCTACCTCATTCTCTCTCTCTCTCTCTCTCTCTCTCTCTCTCTCTCTCTCTCTCTCATTCACAACCTGTTTCTTTTTGTCTCTGTCACTCCATTTCTTTTTCTGTTTCTTGTCTCTCCATTCTGTTGTTTTTTGTTTGTTTCTGACCATCCTTTCCTTCTCTCTCTTTTCTCCCTCTTGGCTCTCTCCTTTCAACTCAATCTCTCTCCTCTGACTCTCTATATAAATCTTTCTATCTTAATGTTTCTCTTTTATCTCTTATTTCTATCTCTCACATTAAATGAGATTTTTTTTCCTTTTTTTTCCCCAACACATTTGGTAGTGACATAGGATACTCTTGCTGCCTGTCCACCAACAATTTACCGGTATTTACATACAGGTGTATTCAATTAATAAGATATTACTCATTTTAAAATTACAGACTTGATCAATGTGAAACCTAGATGCTTTCTTACATTGAGGTTCATGTGATGTCCTTGATGCAGGTTCTCCCATTAGTGGCACAGATCATACTCCAATTATACCTACCCATTCTGGAGTGATTTATATACCAAGGCCTTCTAAAAATACATCAAATGGACTGTGACAAATTGAACAAGAAGTACTTAATTTCAATAAATATTTATTAGAGGGTTTTTAGCAAAGCAAAAGACTGGGCTTTGGTGATTGAAGGACAAATCCATAACAAACGGTCTCTGCCCTCATGAAGCTAATATTCTTGTGGGAGGTGCAACATCTAATAAGTAAGTGAACCATCACCAATTAGAGGACAGAAAGAGCTTCTGAATGCTTGGAGGGTAGTTCAGGGAGTAAGTCCTATTCTAGATATTTTTAGATTGATTTATTAAGAACATGAAAGGTATGAAAAAATAGGAATGAAAAAAGTGAAGTATATATAAATTCTAAATACAATCCTTTGATTGTGAATATTAATATTTAATGTATTTTAATATGTAACTATTAAAATGGCAAGTCATAACACGGCTAAGTTTAATTATTTCATGTGTATATTTTCTCTGTTCATAGCAAGTTTTTCATTCAGGGTGTTCAGGGATGGTGACAGTAGACTTCTTGGTCCTCTTACATGTTACTCCATCTCTCAACTTTTTTTTTTTCCCTGACTATACTCAATGATAGCAATATTCTTCTAATTTGTCTGCTTTCTGGCCTTCTTGTTTTTTTTTTCAAGATTCAGTGAAATCCTACCTTCTGCTTTTCCCTCCAACTGCTAATATCTTCACTCTAAGATTACTTTCTATTTATTCATAACATTTTACATAGGTGCTTGGCAGAGTCCCTGGAAAATAAGAAGCACTTAATAAATATTGAACCTGACTTATGATCAAAACATCAAAATTTAATTGGAATTGATATTTTTTATTTGTTTAAATTATTTTTAAATAATGTTTTATTTTTCCCAATTACATATCAAGATAATTTTTAGCATTTATTTTTCCAAGATTTTGAGTCCAAAATTTTCACCCTCACACCCAACCTTGTTCTCTCCCTTTCTGAAAATGGTAGGCAATTTGACATATGCTATATATGAGGTATCATACAAAACATATGTCCATATTAATCAATTGTGACAAAAGAAACAGATGAAAAGAAAAAAAATGCTTCAATTTGCATTCACAGTCCATCAATTCTTTGTCTGGATGTGGACAACATTTTCCTTCATGTGTCCTTTGTACTTGTCTGAAATAATTGTGTTGCTGAGAAGAACTGAATCGTTCATAGCTGGTTATCAATCAATGCTGCTGATACTGTGTACAATGTTTTCCAGCTTCTGCTCACTTCAGTTTGCATCAGTTTATGTAAGTCTTTCCAGGTTTTTTCTTAAATCTGACAGTTAATCATTTGTTGTTGCACAATAGTATTCTATTGCATTCCTGTATCACAGCTTGTTCAGCCATTCCCTTTTCTAATCTTGGTAGCATTGGTTTTGTGTGTACAAAAGCTTTATGTTTTACTATAATCAAATTATCTATTTATATTTTGAAATGCTCTCTGTGTTTTTTTTTTTAATTTGGTCAAATAGTGAGTTCCTTTTTTTTTTCTGATTTCAATTTATTTATTTCTGGTTTTCAACATTCACTTCCACAAGATTTTGAGTTCCAAATTTTCTCCTCATCTCATCCCTCCCCCCACCCCAAGATGGCATGCATTCTGAATACCCCTTCTCCTAATCAGCCCTCCCTTCTATCTCTACTCCCCCTTTCTCTTATCCCTTTCCCTTCAATTATTTTTGTAGGGCAGGATAGATTTCTATACCCCATTTCCTGTATGTCTTATTTCCCAGTTACATGTGAAAACAATTTTTTTTCATCCAAAAGCATGAAAATTCACCATGTTAGCTAGACTCTTAAGGAATCTAAGCATCTAGCATCTGTGGGCTATTGATTAGATTTTAGGAATCCAAGCATCTTAAAAGAGATGAGATGGACTTTATAAACAGAAAGTCTGTGGGAGGAATCTAGGAGTGGTAATAGAATTCCAGGGAAATGGAGCCTAGATAGTACCAAAGATGAGAAGTGGCCTGGGGCCATAATGAGGTAAGAAAATGGAGGGCCAGGTTAAGTCAAGGATAACAAAATTGGGGGATTGAGTGTAGCCAAAATCTAAAGAACAATTAACAGAACCATGGCCTCAGGGGAATGCCAGAAATCTCCTTGATGAAGTTGGAGAATTCAAAGACAGGCCAAAGGTTTTCTAGGGTCCATAGAAAAACAGGGCCCAAATTGGGACAAAAGTCTCACTTTGAGTTCAAACCCCATTATTTTCCCCTCAAACAAATGGGAGCAAAATTCTTTTGGAGTAAGAGGTGAAGGTCTCACTTCTGAAACTGCTTCCTGCTGGCAAAGGGCTTAGAGCTATCCCTGCCTTGAGGGGGTCCCAAAGAGGAGGTTGACTGGAACGGAGTGCATGCTGCATCCAGGGAATGATGAGGGGACATTTGGCTGGTACCCACTGTTGGCTACCAAGTGTAGGTGAATGGCCTGTGGTGTGGAAGATACAAATCTTACAGAAAAAACTGAAGGGTCCAGATATAAAGCAACGACTAAATTTAGGACCCAACTTTGGGAGGATAAAACATCCTTAGGTCTGTTTGGATTTAGAAAATTCAGTTTTCCAACAATTCAGTATCAAATCCACCTCTTAGCCATACTCAGGAGTAGACTCAGGTCGGTAACATTCCCTTTCAAAGGAACATAAGTAGGAAACTGAGCCAGGAGGCTCCCACTCTTAGACTGAGGCTAAAATTATCCTCTCAGCTTTTTCAGATGTTGATTTCCCACCAGTATCACATACACTCTGAGTAGCTTGTGGCATTTCTCTCAGATGGTACTTTATAGAATATCAATGATATGTTATGTGTGATCTATCAAACAACTGAAAATAAACCCCTCAGCTTTTATCTCAAACAAGTTTCACTAAGCACAGTTTCAAAAAACTTTTCCAGGATTTACACCACAAACTTAAATTTGTCCTGGTGTAAAAAGACAATTGTTAGAAATTATTTCCATACACTTGGAAATTCTCAACAAGACAAAACCTAAACAAGCTTTTTGTCAAGTTTACACATTATAACAATAAACACCAAAGCCATATTGTTTTATTGGTAACCAAATTATGAAAAGTTGCTTGACATAATTCCTGGTCCCAGTTAGCTCAATTGTCTCTCACAAATCTGTGGAACAAGAAAGGTTCTGATGAACGGAGGGAAATGGGACATGGGAGGCTTAACTAGAGAAGATTGGATCCCTAAATTACCATTAGGTCACTTTCCAAGAAAAGGAGAGGGCAAGAGGAGACCATAAGAAGAGAATATTTAAATAACAGATCCTCAAATAAGCAGGGGAGAAGTTATATCTTGAGACATCCCTTAGGAAAACTTTTTTTTAACTTTTGTTTTTAAAACTTTGGGTTCCAAATTTTCTCCATTACTCCCTCCCCACCCACCCTCATTGAGAAGGCAAGTCACTCAGTACAGGTTATACATGTGTAGTCATGCAAAACACTTCCATAGCAATCATGTTGTGAAAAACTAAGCATATTTCCCTTAATCCTATCCTGCCCCCCATTTCTTAGATTCTTTCTTTTGACCCTGTCCTTCCTTAGAAGTGCTTGCTTCTGATTACCCCTTCCCCAAATCTGCCCTCCCCTCTATCATCCTCCTGGTCTCTTATCCCCTTTCCCTTCCTTTTTTCCTGATGCCAAATCTGATGAGAATAAGATTCACTCTTTCCCTCTCACCTTCTCCCATTTCCCCTCTACTGTAAAAGCCTTTTCTTGTCTGTTTTATGTGAGGTAATTTACCCCATTCTACCTCTCCCTTTCTCCTTCTGTCCGTATAATCCTCTTTCACTCACTAATTTTATTCTCCAGATATCATCCCTTCATCTTCAAATCACTCTGTGCCTTTTATCTATTATCTATCTATCTATCTATCTATCTATCTATCTATCTATCTATCTATATCTATATACATACATATATTTTTTCCCCTCCAACTTCACTAATACTGACAAAGGACTCATGAGTTGCAAATATCATCTTTCCATGGAGAACGTAAAAAGCTCACCTTAATTAAGTCTCTTATGATTTCTCATTCCTGTTTCCCTCTTCATGTTTTTCTTGAGTCTTGTATCTGAAATTCTAATTTTGTATTCAGCTTTGTTTTTTTTTTCATCAAGAATGATTGAAAGTCTTCTATTTCACTGAATGTCCATTTTTTCCTCTGAAGGATAATGCTCAGTTTTGATGGGTAGGTAATTGTTGGTTGTAATCCTAGCTACTTTGACATTCAGAATATCATATTCCATGCCCTCCAGTCCCTTAAGCTGCTAAATCTTGTGTTATGCTGATTGTGTTTCCACAATACTTGAATTGTTTCTTTCTGGATGCTTCTAATATTTTCTCCTTGAGCTAGGAGCTCTAGAATGTGACTACAATATACCTCGGAGTTTTCCTTTGGGGATCTCTTTCAGGAGGTGATTAGTGGATTCTTTCAATTTCTATTTTGCCCTCTAATTCTAAAATATCGGGGCAGTTTTCCTTGATGATTTCTTCAAAGATGATGTCTAGACTTTTTTTTTTGATCGTGGCTTTCAGATAGTCCAATAATTTTTAAATTATCTCTCCTGCATCTATTTTCCAGGTCAGTTGTTTTTCCAATGAGATATTTCACACTGTTTTCTATTTTTTCATTCCTTTGGATTTGTTGTAGTGTCTTGATTTCTCATGAAGTCACTAGCTTCCATTTGCTCCATTCTAATTTTTAAGGAAGTATTTTCTTCAGTAAGCTTTTGGACTTCCTTTTCCATTTTGGTCAATTTTGCTCTTGAAGGCATTTTTCTTCTCATTGGCTTTTTGGACCTCTTTTGACATTTGGGTTAGGCTATTTTTTTTAAGGTGTTATTCTCTTCAGTATTTTTTTTTTGGCTCTACTTTAGCAAGCTGTTGACTTGTGTTTTATTATTTTCTTGCATCACTCTCAGTTTTTCCTTACTTCTCTTTCTTGCTTCTCAAAATCCATTTTGAGCTCTTCCATAGCCTGGGACCAATTCGTATTTTTCTTCTGGGCTTTGGATGTAGGAGCTTTAACTTCATTCTCTTTTTCTGGTTGTATGTTTTGATTTTCTTTGTCACCAATGTATGATTCTAGGGTCTAACTCTTCTTATGCTGCTTGCTAATTATCCCAGACAATTGCTTGAGTTATAAACTTTTTGTTAAGGTTGGAGTCTGCTTCCAGTGTGGAGAATGTACTATCCTAAGATTTGGGGGTGTTGTGCAGCTGTTTTCAGAGACACTTCTAGGGACCTGTAAATTCTCAGTTCTTCCACAGTGCTATGATCAAGGGCAAGGTGTTTATTCCTTTCCTGGCCTGTGCTCTGGTCTATGAGTGACCATAATCATTCTTTTCTGCCTTGCAACTTTGAGGAGGATTTCTCCTGCACCACCAGTATAAGCTCCTTCATGCCAGTGCTCCTCCTTCTTCCAGGACTGCCACCCAGAACTGTGACCCAGATTCAAGCACAGCAAAGCAAGAGAATCCTGCACCAGCAGAGAGATCCCTCCAATATCCCTCTGATCAGCCACTCAGTTCCCCTTCAGTTTGTGGGCCAGAAGCTCAGAAGGCACCAGCTGCCCCAAGGCCATGCTCAGGGACTGGGGCTGGGACCACACAGAGCTTCTCCCTCTCCATGGCAGACACAGGCTTTTCCTTAAAGTCAGCAAAATGGTGCGTTCTTATACCAAAAACTGGGGTATTCAGTTGTATCAAAGAATAGACCAATGTGGTCATTGACTAATGTGTCTTGTGTACCTAATCTATTGCATTCATCCACCACTTTATTTCTTGGCCAGATAGTACCAGATAGTTTTGATGATTGCTGCACTATAATATAGTTTAAGATCTGGTATAGCTAGACCACATTTCTTTATATTTTAACACTAATTTTTTTATATTCTTGTCATTTTCTTCTTCCAGATGAATTGTTATATTTTTTGAGCTATATGAAATAATTTTTGGTAACTTGATTTGTGTGGAATTGAAGAAGTAAATTAGTTTAGGCAGAATTGTCATTTTCATTACAGATTTTGGCTTACCCATGAGCAAATGATGTTTTTCCAAATTTTGAGATCTGACTTTATTAGTATGAGAAGCATTTTGTAATTGTGTTCATATAGTTCTTGGGTTCATCCTGACATGTAGAATCTCAAATTTACATTCTGCAGAGTTATTTTAAATGGAATTTCTCTTTCCATCTCTTCCTGCTGTACTGTGTTGTTCATATAAAGAAATGGTGATGATTTACATGGATTTATCTTATATCCTGGAATTTTATTAAATTTGTCAATTATTTTAAGAAATTTTTTTAAATGATTCTGTAGGGTTCTCTAAATATATCATCATATCATCTGCCAAGAGTGAGAGCTTTGTTTCTCCATTGTGTATTCTAATTTCTTTATTATTTTTTTTTTTATTGCTACAGCTAAAATTTCTAGTACTATATTGAATGACAGTGGTGATAATAGCCATCTTTGATTCACCCTTGATCTGATTGGGAAGATTTTGATCCGACTTCTAGCTCATCCGTATTTCATGTAATGTTTGCTAATGGTTTTCGATAGATATATTCTTTCTTGTTTTAAGAAATATTCCCTTTATTCCTGTGCTCTCTACTGTTTTAAATAGAAATGTGTGTTATATTTTGTCAAAAGCTTTTACTGCATTTACTGAGGGAATCACATGATTTCTGTTGGATTTTCTACTGATATGGTCAATTACAACGACAGTTTTCCTAATATTGAATCAACCCTGCATTATTACTATAAATCCCACCTGGTTACAGTGTATATTTTTTGTAGTATATTGCTGCTATCATCTTGCTAGAATTTTGTTCAAATTTTTGTTTGCATCAATATCCATTAGACAAATTGGTGTATAATTTACTTTCTATGATTTTGCTCTTCCTGGTTTGGGGATCAGTAACATATTTGTTTCTTAAAGGGAGCTTGGTAAGACTATTTTCCACCTATTTTCCAAATGATTTAAATAGCGTTTAAAATAATTTTTCTTTACATGTTTTGTAGAAATTGCTCATGAACCCATCTGAATTTTTGGATTTTTTCCTTGAAAGTTAATTAATGACTTTTTCTACTTCTTTCTTTGTTTCTTTGTTTCTTTGTTTCTTTCTTTCATGGTGTTATTTGGGCATTCTATTTCCTCATCCATTGATCTAAGTGGTTTAGATTTTCATAAATATTCAGAGATGTATCTCAGATTGTCAGATTTATTGTCATATATTGCTCAGAATATTCACTAATGTTTGCTTTAATTTCCTCTTCATTGGTAGAAATTTCAATCTGTTTCATTTTTAATACTGGATTTTTTTTCCTTTCTTTTTTTTAAAATCAAATTAACTAATGACTTATCTATCTTATTGTGTATTTTTAGTCATAAAACCAGCTCCTAGATTTAATTACTAGCTCAATAACTTTTTTTTTCTTTCAATCTTTCTTTCAACTACATTTTATTTTCTGGATTTGCAATTTAATGCTTAATTGGGGATTCTTAATTTGTTCTTTTTCTAGTTTGTTTTAGATGCGTGTCCAATTCGTTGATCTGTTCTTCTATTTTGTGGATATAAGAATTTAGAGAAATACATTTTCCCCTAAGTACCACTTTGGGGATATCCCGGTAGATTTTAATGTGTCTCATTGTCTTTGTTCTCTATAATGAAATTATTGTTTCTATGATTTTGTTTTTGACATACTTATTGTTTAGGATTAGATCACTTAATTTCCAAATGTTTTTTGATCTATTTTCCACTGTCCTTTTTTGAGTGTAATTTTTATTGCATTATGAGCACAAAATAATACATTTAATATTTTTGCTTTCTACATTTGATTTTGAGGGTTTTAATGTCTTATTACTTGTTAATTTTTTTTTGTGAAGGTGTCATGTGCTGCTGATAAAGTATAATCTTTTCTGTTACCATTAATTTTCTCCAAAGGTATGTGATATCTAACTTTTTGAATATTCCATTCACTTCCTTAACTTATATATTGTTTATTCTTTCATTGAATTTATCAGGTTATGAAGAGGGACAGCTGAGTTCCCACACTAGTATTGTTTTGCTGTGTTTGTCTTCCTCTAACTCATGTTACTTCTTTAAGAATTTTGATGCTACACCACTTGGTGCATATATGATTAGTAATGATACTGCTCATTGTTTATGTTATCTTTTCGTAAGATGTAGTTTCTTTCCTTATCTATTTTCAATGTTTTTTGCTTTTACTTTGTCTGAGATCAGGATTACTACCCCTGATTTTTTTTCTTTAGTTCAGCTGATGCATAGCATATTTTGCTCTAGCCTTTTACCTCTACTCTGTGTATGTCTCTCTGATTCAAGCATGCTTCTTGTGAGCAACATATTGTAGGATACTGGTATTGATTTGTTATCTGTTTCCATTTTATGGGAGAGTTCATCCCATTCACATTCACAGTTATGATCACTAACTGTATATTTCCTTCATTCCTATTCTCCCTGTTGGTCTTCTGTATCTTTTCACCCTTTCCCCCATCACCAATGTTTTGCTTCCATCCACCACTTCCTCTGATCTTCCCTCCTTTCTGTCAGTTGCCCCCTCAAACTTTTTACTTAATCTTCTCCCCTCATATTCATCTGTCAGGTAAGACAAATTTCTATACTCAACTGATGGCATATGTAATTCTTTGAGTAAATACTGACAATAATAACTTTCAAGTGATGTTCATTGTTCATCCTCCTATCTTTCCCTCCACTCTAATAGGGTTTCTTTGCCTCTGAAAATGAAATAATTTGCCAAAATCTACCTCTCTCTTCCTTCTATATCCATTGTGCTCCTTTTTCTCATCCCTTAACTTTTTTATGTCATTCCCTCCAATTCACCTTATATCCATACATCTTTGTGTGTACATATTCTTTCCAGCTATACTATTAGTGATACAATTTTTATGAATTACAGGTATCATCTAACCATGTAGAGATGTAAAGAGTTTAGCTGTATTGAATCCCTTATGTTTTCATTTCCCTTTTTACCTGCTTATGCTTCTATTGGGAATTGATATTGGAGATCAGATTTTTGGTTTAGTTCTGGTCTTCTCCTTATGAAAGCTTGAAATCCTTCTCTCTCATCAAATTGCCTTATTTTTTTTTTTCTCTTGATGTATTATGCTTAAGTTTGCTGGGTAAGTGATTCTTGGTTGTTGTCCTAGCTTCTTTACCCTCCAAAATGTCATGTTCCATGACCTCTGTTCTATTAATGCTGCACGTGCAAGTCCTATGTAATCCTGATTGTGACTCTCCAATATTTCAATTGTTTCTTTCTGGTCCCTTGTAATATTCTTTTTTCCCCCCCTTCACCTAATAGTTCTGAAATTTGGCTATAATGTTCACAGAGGTTTTTATTTTGGAATCTCTTTCTTAAGATGATTGGTAGATTTCTTCTTTTTTATAATTAATTTATTTATTTTTAGTTTTCAACATTCACTTTCATAAGATTTTGAATTTTAAATTTTCTACCCCTTCTTCTCCCCAAGATGTCTGCAATCTGATATAGGCTCTACTTATACATTTATATTAAGGACATTTTCCCATTAGTCATCATGTAAGGAACAAAAGAACTAATTGGAAGAACCAAAAGAATGAAGCAATAAAGCAACACAACAAAGGAAATGGTGAACATGTAGTATGCTTCCATTTGCATTCAACTCCATAGTTTCTTTTGTCTGGATGTGGATAGCATTTTCCATTGAGAGTCTTTTGGAGTTGCCTTAGGTCCTTCCCTTGCTGAGAAGAGCCAAGTCTGTGAAAGCCAGTCATCACACAGCATGGCTATTACTTTGTACAATGTTTTACTGTTTTTGTTCATTTCACACAGCTTCAGTTGATGTAAGTCTTTTCAGTTTTTTCTGAAGTCTACCTGCTCAAAATTTTTATAAGACAATAATATTCCATTACATTCATATACTACGACTTGCTCAACCATTCCTTAATTGGTGGGCATCCCCTCCATTTCCAATTCTTTGCCACTGCAAAAAGAACTGCTATAAATAATTTTGTACATGTTGGTCCTTTTCCTGTTTTTATTATCTCTTTGAGATAGACCAAGAAGTACCATTGCTGAGTCAAAGGGTACGTACAATTTTATAGCCATTTGAGCATAGTTTCAAATTGCTCTCCAGAATGGTTAGATTAGTTCATAAACCCACCAAAAGTACATTAGTGTTTGAATTTTCCCAAATCTTCCGAAATATTTATCATTTTCCTGTATTGTCATGTTAGCCACCTGATAGGTGGGTTGTGGTACCTCAGAGTCATTTTGGTTTGCATTTCTCTAGTCAATAGTGATTTAGAACATGTTTCTCATATCATTATAGATAGCTTTAGTTTCTTCCTCTGGAAACTGTCTGTTCATGTCCCTTCACCACTTATCAACTGGGGAATGACTTCCATTCTTATAAATTTGACCCAATTTTCTATGTATTTTTGAAATTAGACTTTTATCAGAGACACTGGTTACTAAAAGTCTTTCCTAGTTTTCTGCTTCCCTCCTAAACTAGGTTGTATTGGTTTTGTTTGTGAAAAAACTTCAATTTAATGCAATCAAAATTATACTTTTTTAAATTTTCACAATGTTCTCTATCTCTTGTTTGATCATACATTTTTCCCTTGTTGATAGATCTGAAAGGTAAACTATTCCTTTCTCTCAAAGTTTGCTTATAGTACCAGTCTTAATACCTAAATCACGTACCCATTTTGACTTTAACTTGGTATAATGTGTAAAATGTTGGTCTATGCCCAGTTTCTGCCATGCTATTTTCTGGTTTTCTCAGCAGTTTTTGATAAAAACTGATTTCTTATCCCAGAAGCTGGAGTCATAGGATTTATCAAGTAGTAAATTCGTATGGACATTGACTGATGTGTCTTGCATACCTAAACTACTCCACTGATCCACCACTCCATTTATTAGCCAGTACTAAGTAGTTTTGTGATTGCTGATTTGAAATACAATTTAAAATGTGATACAGCTAGGCCACCTTCCCTTACATTGCTTTTCATTAGTTTCCTTGATATTTTGGATCTTTTCTTCTTCCGGATGAATTTTGTTACTGTTTTTTTTTTTTTTGACTCTACAAAATTTTTTGGTAGTTTGATTGGTATGGTGCAGAATGAGTACATTAATTTAGTAGCAATTCTCATTTTTATTATATTTGCTCAGTCTACCCATGAGCAAGTAATATTTATCCAATTATCTAGATCTGACATTATTTGTGTGGAAAGTGTTTTGTAACTGTGTTTATGTAATCTCTGGTTTTGTTTTGGCAAGTAGAAGCCTAAAGACTTTATAAAGTCTACAGGAATTTTAAATGGAATTTCTCTTTCTTTCTCTTGCTGCTGGGCTTTATTAGTAATATACAGAAATGCTGATGATTTGTGTGGGTTTGTTTTATAGCCTGCAATTTTGCTAAATTTATTTCAATTAATTTTTTTACTTGATTCTCTAGGATTCTCTAAATATACTATCATATCATCTGCAAGCAGTGATAGCTATATTTTTCCTTTGCCTATTCTAATTCCTTCACTTTTTTTCTTCTCTAATTGATATAGCTAACATTTCTAACAAAATATTGAATAACAGTGGTGATAATGGATATCCTTGTTTCACTCAAGATCTTATTGGAAATACTTTCTAGGTTATTCCAATTACGTATAATGGTTGCTGATGGTTTTTTGATATAGGCTATCTGTCATTTAAAGGAAGATTCCATTTACTTCCTATGCACTCTAGTTTTGTTTTGTTTTGTTTTTAATAGTAATGGGTGTTATATTATGTCAAATACTTTTTTCTGCATCTATTGAGATAAACATATGATTTCTGTTAGTCTTCTTGTTGATACAGTTAATTATGCTGCTAGCTTTCCTACTATTGAACCAGACCTTCATTCCTGGCATAAATCATACCTGGTCATAGTGTATTATCCTCAAGATAACTTATTGTATACACTTTTCTAATATTTTATGTAAAATTTTTCCATCTATATTCACGAGGGAAATTGGTGCATATATATATGCATATGTGTGAGTGTGTATATATATATATCTTTTTTAATTATTAATTCATTTATTTTTAGTTTTCAACATTTTCTTCCACAAGATTTTGAGTTTCAAATTTTCTCCCCATCGCACAGCTCCCCACACCCAAGAGGGCATACTTTCTGAATACCCTTTCCCCTAATCTGCCCTCCCTTCTATCCCCTTCTTGTCTTAACACTTCTCCTTCTTTTTTCCTGTAAGGCAGAATAGATTTCCATACCTCATTTCCTGTATATCTTATTTCCCAGTTGCATGTGAAAACAATTTTTAACATCTTTTCTAAAACCTGGATTCCAAGTTTTCTCCCTTTCTCCCTCCACATCCACCCTCATTGAGAAAGCAAGTAACTTGATACAGACTATACATGTGTATTCATGCAAAACACTTTCATAGTAGTCATGTTATGAAAGATGAACTAGATTTCCCTTTATGCTATGCCAACAGCTATTTATTCTCTTCTCTCTTTTGACCCTGTCCCTCCTTAAAAGTGTTTGCTTCTGATTACTGACTCCCCCAATCTGCCCTTCCCTCTGTCATCACACTGCTCTCTTATCCCCTCCCCGCCTATTTTCTTGTAGGGCAAGATAGATTTCCATACCCAATTGAGTTTGTTTGTTATTCCCTCAGTAAGCTAAATTCGATGAGAATAGGTTTCACTCATTCTCTGTCACCTTCTCCATTCTCCTTCCACTGTAAAAGCATTTTTGTCTGCTTTATGTGAGATAATTTACCCCATTCTACCTCTCCCTTTCTCCTTCTCCCAGTATAATCCTATCTCATCCCTTAATTTTATTCTCCAAATATCACCCATTCATCTTCAACTCACCATGTGACATCTATGTATGTATGTATGTATGTATGTATGTATGTATGTATGTATGTATGTATGTATCTATCTATCTATCTATGATATATATATATATCTATGATATATATATATTGTCCCTCCAACTACCTTAATCCTGATAAAGGTCTCATGAGTTACAAATATCATCTTTCCATGTAGGAATAGAAACAGTTCAAATCTGATAATTCCCCTATGATTTCTCTTTCCTGTTTTTCATACTTTTCTTGAGTCTTGTATTTGAAAGTCAATTTTTCTATTCAGCTTGGTTTTTTTCATCAAGAATGCTTGAAAGTCCTGTATTTCAAAATGTCCAATTTTCCCCCTAAAGGGGGTAGGTGATTCTTGGTTGTAATCCTAGTTCCTTTGACATTCAGAATATCATATTCCATACTCTCTGTTCCTTTAATGTGGAAGCTGCTAAATCTTTTGTTATCCAGATTGTGTTTCCACAATACTTGAATTGTTTCTTTCTGGCTGCTTCCAATATTTTTTCCTTGACCTGGGAACCCTGGAATTTGGCTACAGTATTCCTAGGAGTTTTCTTTTTAGGATCTACTTTAGGAGATGATTGGTGGATTCTTTCGATTTCTGTCTGACCTTCTGGTTCTAGAATATCAGGGCAGTTTTCCTTCATAATTTCTTTGAAGATGATGTCTAGGCTCTCTTTCGGATCATGGCTTTCAGATAGTCCAATAATTTGTAAATTCTCTTTCCTGTATCTATTTTCCAGGTCAGTTGTTTTTCCAATGAGATATTTCACATTGTCTTTTTTTTTTTTTTCATTCTTTTGGTTTTGTTTTACAATGTCTTGATTTCTCATAAAGTCCTCCATTTGCTCCATTATAATTTTTAAGGATGTAATTTCTTCAGTGAGCTTTTGGACTTCCTTTTCCATTTTGCCAATTCTGCTTTTTAAGGCAGTCTTCTCCTCATTGGATTTTTTTCAACCTCTTTTGCCACGTGGTTTAGGCTATTTTTTAAGGTGTTATTTTCTTCAATATTTCTTGGGCTTTCCTTTAGCAAGCTGTCGACTCATTTTTCATGATTTTCTTTCATCAGTCTCTTTTCTCTTCCTTATTTTTCCTCTCCTTCTTTACCTGATTTTAAAAATCCTTTTTGAGCTCTTCCATGGCTTGAGACTGATTCATATTTTTCATGGAGGTTTTTGATGTAGAAGCTTTGACTTTGCTGTCTTCTTCTGTTTGTATGTTTTGATCTTCTCTGTCACGAAAGAAAACTTCTATGGTCTGACCTGTTTTTTTTTTTTTTAATGCAGTTTGTTTATGATTCCAGCCAATTACTTGAGTTTTAAACTCTTAGTTAAGGAAGCGGTCTGCTTCCAGTGTGGAGAATATACTGTCCCAGGCTTTGGGGGTTTTGTGCAGCTGTTTTCAGAGATACTTCTAGTGACCTGTAAATTTTCAGTTCTTCCAAGGTGATTTGATCAAGGGCACGGTGTTTACTCTTTTCCTTGCCTGTGCTCTTTTCTATGAGTGACCACAAAGACTCTTTTCTATCTTGGAACTGTGAGGAGCATTCCTTCTGCACTGCCATCATAAGCTTCACAATGCCAGTGTTCCTCTTCTCCACAGCACCACCACCTAGAACTGTGACTCAGATCCAAGCACTGATAAAACAAGAGATTCCCATCTCAGCACCAGCAAAGAGATATCTGCAATCCCCCTCTGATCAGCTACTCAATTCCCCAACTTTCTGTGGGCCAAAAGCTCCAGAAGAAGCCACCACCTTGGTGCTGCACTGGGACTGAGGCTGGGACCAAGATTCTTTCTCACCAGAGTCACTGACCTTTTGTATGACCTTGTAAGTTGTCTTTGTATTTGTGAGTTGAGAAGTCTGGAAACTACCACAGCTACCCATGATTTAGTCCCCTGAGGCCTGCTCCAGGTTCACTGAGTCCTGGTCTTTGCCTGTGTGACCATGCTGAACTACATTCCTCTCCCAGTCTAGCATGATTGAACTTTCCAATCAACCATCCAGGTTGTCTTGTGTTGGAAATTTATGTCACTCTGTCTTTCTGTGGGTTATGCTGCTCTAGAGTTTGTTTAGATTCATTTTTTTACAGGTATTTGGATGGGTTTTGGGTTGAACTCAAGCAAGTCACTGCTTTTGCTGTGCCATCTTGGCTCCACTTCTGGTCTATAATTTTCTTTCTCTATTTTGACCCTTCCCATTTTAGGCATCACCACCATATTTGTACTATAAAAAGAATTTGGTAGGACTCCTTCTTCACCTATTTTCCCAACTAGTTTATAGAGTGTTGGAATTAGTTTTTCTTTAAATGTTTGATAGAATTTACTTGTCAATCAATCTGACCCTGGAGATTTTTTCTTAAGGAGTTCATTGATGGTTTGTTCAATTTCTTTTTCTGAAACAAGATTGTTTAAATATTTTATTTCCCCTTCTTTTAATCTGGGCGTTTATATTTTTGTAAATATTCCTCCTTTTCACTAAGGTTGTCAAATTTATTGGCATACAGTTGGGCAAAATGGCTCCTAATTATTGTTTTGATTTCCTCTTCATTGCTGGTGAATTTGCTCTTCAGTTTTGATGCTGATAATTTACCTTTCTTTTTTTTTTTTAATCAAATTAACTAAAGGTTTATTCATTTGATTGTTTTTTTTTTAATTTCATAAAACACACTCCTACTTTTATTTATAAGCTCAATTATTTTCTTAATCCTGATTTTATTAATCTCTCCCTTGGTTTTCAAAATTTCTAATTTGTTATTTAATTGGGGGTTTTTAATATGTTCTTTTTCTAGTTTTCTTTTTAGTTGAATGCCCAATGCATTGATCTCTTGTTTCTCTATTTTATTCATGCAAGCAACTAGAGATAAAAATCTTCCCCAAAGAACCACCGTGCTGTTTTTAAAGTTTTGATATATTGTCTCATTATTGTCATTCTCCTGGATGAAGTTATTGATTGTTTCTATGATTTGTATTTTAACTCATTTATTCTTCAAGATTAGATTATTTAGTTTCCAATTAATTTTAGTCCATCTTTCCATGGCCCTTTATTACATGTAATTTTATTGCATCATGATCTAAAAAGGATGCATTTAATACCTTCTGCCTTCCTGCATTGGGTTGTGAGGTTTTTATGCCCTCCACATACATGATCAATTTTTGTGTAGGTGCCATATACCACTGAGTAAAACATTCCTTTCTGTTCCCATTCAGTTTTCTCCAAAAGTCAACCATATTTAATTTTTTAAAAATTCTATTTGTCTCTTTAACTTCTTTCTTGTTTATTTTGTAATTCAAATTAGCTAGTTCTGAGTGGGGGATGTTGGTGTCTTCCACTAGTGTAGTTTTGATATCTATTTCTCCATGTATCTCCCCTTATCTTTCTACTTTAAGAATTGGTGTGATACAATACATTTTGGGCCACCTAGGTTGCTCAGTGGATAGAGAACTGGCCCTGGAGTCAGGAGGACCTGAGTTGAAATCCAGTCTCAGACCAGACACTTGACACTTACTAGCTGTTTGACACTGGGCAATTCACTGAACCCCATTACCTAGCAAAAAACCAAAACCAAACAAACAAACAAACAAATTGCTGTGCTATATCAATTGAAGCATATATGTTTGGTAGTGCTATTACTTCATTGTCTATGATAACTTTTACCACATTGTAGTGTCCTTCCTTATATCTTTTAATTACATCTACTTTTTGCTTTTTATATACATGAATACATATGCATATAAACACACATACATACACATACCTATACATACATACATACATACATGTGTGTATATATACCTACATAAGCTTATACATATACATACATATAATAAATATACATTATACACACACATATGTACTTATATACATACATAAATAAACACACACGCGCACACATACACACACTCTGCTAACTACCGTAATAATCATACAGTTCTCAAGAGTTACAACTATCATTTGCTATGTAGGGATGTAAACAGTTTAACCTTATTTAATAACTTTTTTCTTTCCTGTTTACCTCTTTATGTTTCTCTTTAGTCTTGTATTTGAAGATTGAATTTTCTGTTCAGATCTGATTTTTTCATCAGGAAAATGCTATTCTTTGAATATCAATGTTTTCCCCTGAATGATTTTGCTCATATTGCTGCGTAGTTACTTCTTGGTTGCAATCCAAGCTTTTTTGTCTTCCAGAATATCATGTTCCAAGCCTCCTGAATTTTTAATGTAGAAGATGCTATGTCTTGCATAATCCTGACTGTAGCTCCTTAATATTTGAATTATTTCTTTCTGTCTGCTTGCAGTATTTTCCCTTTGATCTGATATTTCTCGAGTTTCTTTACAATATTACTTGTGTTTTCATGTTAGGATATCTTTCAGGAGGTGACTAGTGGATTCTTTCAATTTCTATTTTATGCCCTGGTTACAGAATATCAGGGCAGCTTTCCTTGACAATTTCTTGAAAGATGCTGTCCAAGCTCTTTTTTGATCATAACTTTCATGTGTTCCAAAGATTCTTAAACTATCTCTCCTAGATCTTTTTTTTGCAAGTGAGTTGTTTTTCCAGTGAGGTATTTTAAATTTTCTTCTATTTTTTTCTTTCTTTTTACTTTGTTTGACTGATTCTCAATGTCTCACAGAGACATTAGATTTCCTTTGCCCAATTCTAATTTTTAAGACATTATTTTGTTCAGTTTGCTTTTGTACTTCCTTTTCCATTTGGCCAATTCTGCTTTTTAAGGAGTTGTTTTGTTCAACCTATTTTTGTCCTTCCTTTCCCAACTTTTTGCCTCTCTCGTGCATATCTTTCATTTCCTTTCCCAATTTTTCTTCTACCTCTTATTTGTCTTTTAAAATCCTTTTTGATCTCTTTCAGGAAGGCTTTTTGGACCTGAGACCAATTCATATTTCCCTTTGAGGTTTCATATGTAGACATTTTGACAATGTTGTCTGTCCTCTTCTGAGTTTATGTTCTGATATTTGGTGTTACAATAGTAGTTTTCTATGGTCAAGGCTCTTTTTTTTTGGTCTATTGCTCATTTTCTTTTGCTTATTTTGTGTCTTTTAATGTTTAGCTCTGCCCTGGGGCACAGAGGACACTGTCCCAAACTTCTCATGCTGGGGCTAGGGATCTTGTTATTGACTTTTATATGCTGAAGCCTCAAGTGCTAGTGCTTTCCTTATTGTGCTGGGGTGGCCTGGCCTAGTAGAGACTATTGTTGCCTGGGTTCTGGGTTTGTCAGTTTGCCTTCTGTGCTAGAGCTGAAGGCCTCACATCTGGCCTCTTGTGGCACTGGGCTGCTGAGGCACAACCAAGGGGAATTAGTTGCTGATCTCTGCTGTAGCTCAGAACTTCCCACTGGCTCACCCAGACACTATCTGTGCTGGGTTCTACTCCCTTTTTTTTTCTAAGTGAGATAGACTTTTCCTTAATACCTTCTACATTATCTTCAGCTGCAAAATTGTTTCATTCCATGTTTTTGCAGGTTTTGTCTCTCCAGAATCCTTTTAGATTCTTCATTTTTTTCTGAGCAAAACTATAGAGAGTTCAGGCAACTTCTTGGCTCCTCCCTGACTTTTTGGCTCCACCTCCTAATATTAGTCTTGAAGGCTTGAAGGGACCTGAGAGTTTCAAGAAGAAAAGGAGGGGAAGAAAAGAAGTCCGAAGAGAAGATATAATTTATGAAAAGGAAAGTGAGTTGATTTACTGAATATTTGAGTTTATCAGACAGGATACAATTTTTTTTTTTTGCGGGAATATTGAGTGTTGGAGCGGTACTAATAAAACAAAATAAGACATGAAAATATGGTGGAGTCATATTGCAAAAGGTTTTAAATGATAATAGTTGTCACAAAAAATATTTGGAATATGCTTTACAAGCAGCTAGGTGACTAATTAGATAGAGCGCTAAGCCTGGCATCAGGAAGACTCATCTTCATGAGTTCAAATCTGACCTCAGCTATTAACTAGATATATGATCCTGGAAGAGTAACTAACTTTGTTTGCCTCAGCTTCTACATCTGTAAAATAAGCTAGAAAAGGAAATGACAAGTTACTATAGGGTCTTTGCCAGGAAAATCAAAAATGGGGTCACAAAGAGTCAGGCGTGCATGACTGAAACAACTAAAGATCAACACCATGCAGTGGAGTTTGGGAATCACGATATATATATATATATTTTTATTTAACCCTCACAACAAACCCATCAGGGAGTTATTATTATTATTACATAAATATTAAAAATGAGGAAAATAAAGCTAAGAAAACTTAAATGACTTGACCAGGGTCACGTATAGCTAATAAATGACTTAAGCAGAATGAAAACTCAAGTCTTCATGAAAAGAATTCCAGTGCTATGCCATTTAACAGCTTTGGAAAGACTTTTGAATTCTTGGTTGTTGTTCTTCGTAATTGAAGGATGTCAAAATGATATCACTCCATCTGTGTCAAAGTACAGCATGTCTGACTATGGAGAATCAGACCAACACATTCTTAAAGGTCTACTACCACAGATTGGACACAGATAGTCCATATGAACTTAGTGAATGGAGATGATTCTAAATTTGTACATCCATTTCTTTAGAGTGATTGCAATTCTACTTTACACATAGAGCAGAGTGCATTTTTTGAAGTGGGCACATCATTCTAGGTTATTCTGTGACAGTATCTCCACGTCCACAATCAATTGCAAAATTCTTCACAGAGATCTGGAGAATATCATCGTATTGTTTCTTCAGACATCTATGTGAGTGCTTTTCTTGTGTGAGTTCTGTATAAAGTTGTATTTTAGACAAAGATATATTTGGCATTCAATGTGGCCAGCCCATCAGAGTTGTGCTCTGTGTAGTAGAGTTTGAATGCTTGCCAGTTCAGCTTGAGAAAGACCTCAATATCTTCCTAAGTGATCTTTAGGATATCACCAAGCTAGGTCAAATGGAATGGGTTAAATTTGTTGGTATGATAGTAATAGATTGTCCAGATTTTGCAAGCATACAGTGACGAGGTCAGCACAATGACTCTGTATAACAATTTTGTAGCAACTTAATACCTCTTCTCTTTTACACTTTCCTTTTGAGCCTGCCAAACACTAAACCAGCTCTGATGACGCACGTATCAACCTCATCATCTGTGTTTATATCCGTGGAAAGTATACTGCCAAGTGAACTTATCACAACATTCAAAATTTCTCCATTTGATGTACCCAATGGTTCTATGTATAGATTGTATGGATCTGGCTGGTACAGAACCTCTGTTTTCTTGATGTTAATTAGAAGGCCAAGATTATCACAAACAGTAAAGAATGTATCTGTTCTCTGTTGCATCTCAGCTTCAGAAATGCGTTGGGTATATAGTCATCAGTCAACCAAAAAGCTGCACATCAAGTTTCCATGTACTTTAGTTCGGGCTTGTAGCCTCTTCAAGTTAAATAATTTACCATCAGTGCAGTGGCTGACCTTGATTCATTTCAATCCTCATTGAAAACACCCCAAGTCACTGAAAACATCATGTTAAAATGTCTCAGAGCAAATAAAACCCTACTTTGATTTGTTGGTGACTGGTAAAGCATGACAGCATGGAAGCATGGGTTATGGTTAGTCATTAGATTGGTAGGAATTCCAAAATGTCAGTGACAGTATGCTTGTATGAGTTATAGTTAAGTATAATAGAAATAAACTCTATTCATGTAATCAGTGTAGGAAAGGATTCCATCAAAAGCAACATTATTTCTTCATCAGAGTTCACACTAGAGAGAAATCCTTTTTGTGTGATAAGTTCAGGAAGCATTTCAGTAATATCTCAAGTACACATATTCATCAGAGAATCTATAAAGAAGAAAAACCCTATTCACGTACCCAGTGTGGGAAAAAGATTACATCAAAAACCATCATTTTTTGTTCATCAGAGAGTCCATCCTGGAAAGAAACCTTTTTTGTGTTATGGGTGTGGGAAGAGTTTCAGTCATAATTCAAATTTAAGTGCTCATCAGAGAATGCACACCAGGCAGAAACCATTTAAATGTGATGAATGTAGGAAAACATTTAATCACAAGATAATTCTTCATGCTCATCAAATGGTCCACAAAGGAAAGAAGTCCTAACTACATAATAGTGACAGAAATAATTTAGTCAAAATTCAAAGCTTTGTTCATCACAGTTCCCCATGAATAGAAAGAAAAATCACTGTTAACAGTTATTGGAAGATTTTAGTAAAATGAGAAATCTAAATAACCCCAGTCATGTTCACTAACTACTTTGATGCATTAATCTTTCAAAACTCAAAATTTGGGCAGTAAATCTTTTCTAATAATAACAAAATTTCTGGTGATTTCCTGGTCAAGGGGAAAATTAAACTCATGAAATATATGATCCAGTCTCTCCTTACTATGATTCCAGATTTCCTGCAAATGAAGTCTTTTAGTAGTGTAACTATTATGTGCACTTTTTCTTTGACCTGAATAATATTCCATGAAGCCACATATAATAGATTGAGTTGCTTGAACCAATTTTTGAATCTTCCCATATGTGTCCCTTTGTTCAAATTTCATTCTTGTATTCTATTGTACAATGATGCTACACTTTGGTCACATTTTTCCAGGAAAATAAATAATACCCTTTTTATTCCATACTTATGTCAGTTTTTCATCCATGGTAAACTGTTCCTTCTCTGTAAACTCTCAAAGAAGGAAAATGAAAATACCCAGCTCTCTCTCACAGAGATTTTCTTAATAGCAGACATAACCTCAAGTCCTCAGCTTAAAATTATTAAGGAAATGTCCAACTGGACAGTATTTTATCATGTCCACTTAGTAGAATTTTTGAGGTTGTGGCATTTAAGTGAGAGAGAGAGAGATCAAAAGAGGAAGCAAAATAATATCAATTAAAGAGAAAATAATAAAGAATCATGATAATCACAAGGGAAATATTTTTAGGATATGTTCTCAGAAAATCATTTCTAAAAGAACTATATGTAACTTTAGATTAACCATGTTCATCCTTGAAAAGGGGAAAGATGTCACATTGAAACAGCTATTCTGCACTTGTACTACTCCAAATAATTGAATGTTGAAGGTAGAAAATGAATAATTTCAGAGAAAGTGATATTTCTGTCTTAAAAATACTGATAGGGAAGTAGAAAAACCTGAACATATTTTGCCACGCACTGGAAATTTAGAGGAAGCTAATTTCTATTTTATTGTTTAGTTCATTAAGTTATCCATAACCCATATAAGCATGCTTTTTCTAAACTTGTAGAATTCCTACCAATCTAATGACTGACCATGATTCCAGTGCACTTATGATGGAATAAACTAATTTATTCCTGACAGAGATGAGAGAGAGTTAATAAACAGAATGAGGCATGCATTTCTGTAAGAGGAAATGTGGGAATTTGTTTTGCATCATTATATGTATTGATTCTTTTTTCTTTCTTTTTTATCTCTCTTTTTTAATGGGGGTGATGGAATGAAATGAATGAATATTAATGAAAAGTTGGAATTTTTTTCTGATCAAAAATGAGTCAACCTATTTTATCAGTAAGAAGGTTTACCTAAACCTAGCTTTAGGAACATTAATTTAGTGGCCATATGGAAGGTGAATTGAAGAAAAGTATGGGAGAGAATATCTGTTGGAATCCTAATTCATAAAGGAGTTGTAAGCTGAAGAGTTCATAAGAAATAGGCCTTAATTTTTGTGTTAGAGAATTTTAATTCTTAGAGAAGAAATATGTTATCCAAGGACTGATGGGGTTAAACCCCTAAAAGGAAAGAGTGATTTGCTCAAGACTGAAGCAACAGTACTTACTATATCAGGTTGCTTTGTGAAGATCAGTTTGCCAAGAAAGCATGTTTCCAGAAAGCAGAAGCAGACCTTTGAATGGTGGATTAAGAGGTCTGAAAGGAATTCTAAATTCAATATTGAATCCCAAAAGCAGTTAGAGAAGAAAAGTGACATCTTCAATACATTTAAAATATTTTGTAATTAGAGAGAAAGGATTGTGACCATTTAGTATGTACAGACAATAATGGCAGTTTTCCCATTTTCATTATAGAAAAAAGCCATTATTACTTCAAAAACATGAATTTCATTGTCATCTTGGCCACTTTCATTTGATGTGATTTTGGGATAAATTTCAGGAATGTACTTTGAAATGCATTATTAGTAATGATGAAGTGTATGCATCCAATGCCACTGGAAACAGATCAGATTGTAGTTCCATTGTTTTTAGGTAGATACATTTAGTGCTACTTTCTCTAAGTAAAATCCATGTCTAAAAACAGACATTGCAGTGTGAGGAATAGGGATTGCTAATGCTATGTTGGAAGTAAGGACTGGCTGCCAAGATTTACTCAAATGCCTGCTGAGCAGGGAGAAGACTCAAGATGGCTCATTTTTGTCAGCAGCCAAGCTAAATTCCATATGTGAACAGTCAATTGGCTGAAACCTCATGTATTTGGGGAGGAAATAATATCATTAGAAAAAAATCTATAAATTCTAAAGGAAAAGGAAAAGGAGTAGACAGGATAAGAAATTAGAATTGAGAAAAGTTACGTAATGAGGGAGGTGTTATCAGAATGTGCAGATGTCCATAGCCAACTAACCCTTCTCATTCACTATTTTTTAGACTTTATTCACATGGGAAGTTAAGTGGTAGAGTTAATAGAGTTCTAGACTTGCAGACAGGAAGACTTTCATTATGGTTTGGGACAGCTCTGATTGTTAGTATATGTGTTGTTTGTTTTTGTTATTTTTTATTTTGTATTTTTTCCTGACATTGCACTTGAGTAGACCTTTCAAAAAAATTCCTTTTTCTTACTTATACTACCAAACAGAACAAGTATAAATCCTTCTCTGTTTAACAGCACTTCAGATACAGGTAGAAACCTATCACGTCTCCCACTCCTCTACCCTGAGAACTTTAATTCCTAGGCTAAATGTACCAACTCCTTCAACCAAGCCTCATATTAAATGGATTCAAGGTCCTTCACTATCATGGTTATCCTCTTCTTCAAACTAGCTTACCAATGTTATTCTTAAGCCATGACACTGAGAAAATAATAAAATATTCTTGATGAGGTGTGATAGGGCTGGGCCATCTCGTTCGTTATTCTGAAAAGTTTTGCCTGTCAATGCAGTCAAAACTTCCTTGATCTTATTTTGTTTGTTTTTCCCATCCCATTGCTTACAAATCTTGAACTTAGCATGCACTAAAACTCCCAGATTTTCTATTTTAAGAAATGACATCTAACCACACTTACTAAATCTCGCAGTTTTAAAATGTATTTGTTTCACCACAGTGTAAGATTTTCTTTGTTTAAATGGTTAACAGCATTCTCTATCCTGAATTTGTCAAAATTTTTCTATACTTATTTTTGAAGAAAGCCTTTTGATTTCAAGATTTTTTCTGATTTCTTTATTTTGATGCTAGCCACTATTCATTCATCACAGTTGTTTATCCTTTTTCTGAGATGAAGAACTGTATTTCATTGTGTACCAAATTTACATTAAGCCTCAATACTTATAATATGGGATACATTGCAGCACAGTACCTTGAACTTATGCTAATAAAAAAGATGTGACATTCTTTTTGAAAGCTACATCTACAAAAAGCTTTTATTGTGGAATGTATACTATTATTTGTTATATGTCACCATAAGATAAAATGAGGGGTTTTGAGTATTAAAATGTGCATCATTAATGAGAGATTTTCATATGAAATCCCCTGAAAATTGACTTTTGAATGTGGAAAACTTGGTGGCACAGTGTTTGCAGGCAGGCCTAGATCCAGCAATATATGACTTCAAATCTAGTCAGAGATACTTGCTAACTATGTCAACTGGGCAAGTCACTTAACCCTGTCTGTCTCAGTATTCCTTATCTGTACATGAACTGGAGAAAAAAATGCAAACCACTACAGCACCTTTGCAAAGAAAACCCTAAATGGGGTCATGACGAATAAAACAGAAGTGAACAACAACAACAAAGAGATATGGAAAGCAAGCTTTATACAGGTCAAAGCAAAGATGGTGAATAAGATATACCTTGCTCTTACTCTACGACAATAGTTTGTCCCTTTTTAACACTTAATTTCTTGTCATCATTTACTCGGCATCTCTTTCATAAATCTTTGTTTACAATGAACTATATCCTGCTAAACATCTATCATGCACTCTCCTTAGTCCTTTGGGTGACACTCATTTATTATTCTTCAGAGAATTGAACATTTCATGACTTACAGGCAAATGATAATCACAGAATCCAATCATTCAGTATGCTACAACTTGGTGAAATAATAATGCTAAGGAAATGTCAACTATAAATATTAGGTTGACTGGTTTTATGTCAATGGTTTACATATGGATGTACCTTCCCTCAGCCAAAAACTGGGTGAAAAATGAAAAAAAAACCTTAATGACATGGTTTAGTGCTAAATAAATGTTCCCTCTCCTTACGTCACCACTCAAATCAAGCTACCACCACCCTATGATACTTATAGACTCTTGATTGCAACTTCCTAACGTACTTCTCTCTCTATCAACAAAAGCAAAAGTTTCCAACATACTTTAGTTGATAAATTTGGTGATTCCAATTGGATCTTACAAAGAAATCAACCAGTAGAAGAAATACAACTCATTAAAAGAGATAATTAAATAAACTATATTTTGCTAAAAGGTGGTGTGGACAATGGTACCTTTTTCATGTAGGAAAATGAATAGACCAATGAATTGTTGATGAGGGTGTGAACCCGTCTAACCATTCTGGAGACAATGTAGAACTATGTCCAAAGGACATAAAACTGTGCATATTCTTTGATCTGGCAATGTGAATACTAAGCTTGTATCCCAAAGAAATCAAAGAACCAAAGGACCTACATATGTACAGAAATATATGTAGTAGCTCTTTTTTTGGTGGCAAAGAATGGGAAATTGAGGTAATATCTATGAATTGGGGAACGCCTAGAAATACTGTTGTCATATATCATTGTGTTCTAAGAAATGGTGAGGGGGATGGTTTCAAAAAAAAAAAAACTGGGGAAGAACAATATGAAATGATTCAAAGTGAATTTAATCAAATCAGGAGATCATATACACAGTAACACCAATATTGTAGTGATCATAGAGTATGAAAGGCTTATCTACTTTTATGAATAAAACTATCTAGGATGACTTAGAAGAAGTCATGATGGAAAATGCAATCCACCTCCAGAGAAAGAACTGATGAGCTCTAACTGCAAATTTGGGCATAATTTCTTACTTTATTTTTGTTCCTTTTTTTTTTTTTTTGCTATATTGCTAATATGGAAATAGGTTTTAAGAAAGGTAATAAGATGACTTCTTCTTCTGGGAGACAAGATTGTGGAGGAAAAAGGTAGTCATCCCTCCCCTTTCAACCTCTGAAAACCCCGAAAATAACACCCCAGAGGGGGATAAAAAAAAAAACTTCGAACAGCTGAACCAGAAAAAGGTGAGGAATAACAGTGCAGTAGCCCACCAACGAGGTCTCCCAGTTTCTCAGCAAAAAGAAGGAAGCAGCACTACAAAGGGCCCCAGGTGGCTAAGCACCCTGTATCATTCATCTGAAAGGAGCTGAAGAAAGCAACTTAGAGTCCCAGCCTTGCTGATTCCAGCCAAACACCAGGTAAACTGTCAGAAGCCTACAGCCTCCAATGTCAACCATGGGGAGATCCTGAAGCCCAGGTGGTAGAGCATGCCAACACCAACACCTGGACCTGTGAGTGCCTCAGTGAGGGCTGTGGAACTGGCGCAAGCCACCTTAGAAAACCACCAGGTGCCTCAGCACTCTACCACAAAGGAATCTCCCAGAGCATTAGCAGAAACAGAGGAGGGAGCATTACAAGGGGCCCCAGGCAGATAAACACCTTACAGCATCCATCTAAAAGGAACTTAAGAAAGCTAAAGGAAAGGAAAAGCAGACATCAGAGAATTGCCTGAAAGTTCCAGCCTTGCTGATTCCAGCCCAATAAGAGGCAAGCTGCCAGAAACCTACAGCCTCCAATTGCCAACATAACAGGTCCCAGCACACAAAGCCAGTGACCAAGACCTAGGCTCCCAACACAAGAAGCTTTGGTCAGTGCCTTCTGTTCCCCAGCAGGAGAGCTCAATGTCTTTAAAAGCCTGAGAATAAAGTAACCATGAGTAAAAAGAAATGTACCATAGATTCATATTATGAGAAGGTGGACGATCAAGACAGAAATTCTGAAGAGAACAACAGCATCAACAAACCCACATCTGCAACATCAAAAGGGAATATGAACTTGTCTGAAACCCAAAAAGCCTTCTTAAAAGAGCTCAAGAAGGATTTCAAAAGTCTAATGAGAGAGGGAGAAGAGTTCTTAAAAAACACATTTGTCCAATTTGAAAAAAAAAAGTACACTGAAGAAAACAAGTCCCTAAAAAGCACAGCTGCCAAACTGGAAAAAAAGTACACTGAAAAAACCAAATCCCTTAAAAATGCAATTGTCCAATTGGAGAAGGAAGTACAAAAACTAACAGAAGAAAACAATCTGTTAAAAAATGGCATTGGACAAATGGAAGCTAATGACTCTATGAGAGAGCAAGAATCAGTCAAACAGAAACAAAAAAAAAAAAAAAAAAGATGAAAATGTAAAATATCTCATCGATAAAACAACTGACCTGGAAAATCAATCCAGGACAGACAATTTAAAAATCATTGGACTACCTGAAAATCATGATGAAAAAAAGACCCTGGACAGTATCTTTCAGAAAATCATAATGGAAAACTGCCCTGAAGTCCTAAAACCAGAAGATAAAATAACCATAGAAAGAACACATTGCTCACCACCTGAAAGAGATCCCAAATTGACAATGCCAAGGAACATAATGGCACAATTCCAAAATTACCAGATGAAAGAGAAGGTGCTGCAAGCAGCCACAAAGACAGAATTCAAATATCATTGAACCAAAGTCAGGATTACGCAGGACCATGCAGCTTCTACAACTACCCTGCAAAAGTTAGCATGACTTTTCAAGGGAGGAGGTGGATATTCAATGAAATAGGGTACTTCCAAACCTTCCTGATGAAAAGACCAGAGCTCAACAAAAAAATTTTATCTTCAAGCACAAGATTCAAGAAAGACATAAAAGGGTAAATGGGACATAAAGATACAAAATATTGTTAATAAGGGTGGACTGTTTATATCACTACAAAGGAAGATGACACCTGCAGCTCTTGAGAACTGTATTGTTATTACACCATGTTAAAGGAGTGTATAAATGGGGTGGATATTTGTTGACTTTGATATAAGGATAAAAAAAAATCTAATCAAGTGGGCTAAATGGATCCAGGTAAGTGGATTAGTCTGATGTTAGAAAATGTACTGAGAAAGGAGGAGACAGACAAGGGTAAATTACATTACAGGAAAAGACACAAAATCCTATTACAGCAGAGGGAAAGAAGGGAGGGGGTGAGCATTGTTTGAACCTTACTCTCATCAGATTTGGCTCAAGAAGGGCATAACATAATCAGTTAGGTATAGAAATCTAACTTGCCCTATAGGCAGTAGGAGGGAAAAGGGAAAGAAGGGAGGGGGAAAGAAGGGAGGGAAGAAGCAGTAAGAGTAAAGGGGAAGAAAAGGGAAAGGGATAATAGGAGGGAGGAAGACTGAAGGAGGCGTGGTCAAAAGCAAAACACTAGTGAGGGAGGGAAAGGAGAAAGGAGAAAGAAAAGCATAAATGGGGGAAAAGGATGGAGAAAAAGACACAGATAGTAATCATAACTGTGAATGTGAATGGGATGAACTCTCCCATAAAACAGAGATTGCAGAATGGATTAAAAACCATAATCCTACAATATGTTGTTTACAGGAAACACATTGAAAAAGAGTGACACATACAGGGTAAAGGTAAAAGGCTGGAAGAATATATTATGCTTCAGCTGAAGTAAAAAAAAAAGCAGGGGTAGCCATCCTAATCTCAGACAAAGCAAAAGCAAAAAGATCATAATCAAAAGAGATAAGGAAGGAAACTACATCCTGCTAAAAGGCACCATAGACAATGAAGTAATATCATTACTAAACATATATGCACCAATTGGTATAGCATCCAGATTCTTAGAGGAGAAGTTCAGGGAGTTACAGGAAGAAATAGACAGCAAAACTATACTAGTGGGGAACCCTCCCCTCTCTACTAGATAAATCTAACCACAAAATAAACAAGAAAGAAGTTAAGGAGGCATATAGAACATTAGAAAAGTTAGGTATAATAGACCTCTGGAGAAAACTGAATGGGGATAGAAAGGAATGTACATTTTTCTTGGTAATATATGGCACAAAAATTGACCATGTACTAGGGCATAAAAACTTCACAATCCAATGGAAAAAGGCAGAAATGTTAAATGCATCCTTTTCAGGTATTTTGCAATAAAAATTATATGTAATAGAGACAAATGGAAAGATAGACTAAAAAATAATTGGAAACTAAATAATCTAATCCTAAAAATGATTGGGTCAAACAACAAATCATAGAAAAATCAATAATTTCATTCAAGAGAATGACAATAATGAGACAACATACCAAAACTTATGAGATGCAGTGAAAGCAGTTCTTAGGGGAAGTTTTATATCTCTAAATGCTTACATAAATAAAATAGAAAAAAAGGAGATCAATGAATTGGGCATACAACTAAAAAAACTAGAAAAAAACAAATTAAAAATCCTCAACTAAACACTAAATTAGAAATATTGAAAACCAAAGGAAAAATTAAGAAAATTGAAATTAAGAAAACTATTGAACTAATAAATAAAACTAAGAGCTGGTTTTATGAAAAAACCAATAAAATAGATAAACCTTTGGTTAATTTAATTTAAAAAAAAGAAAAAAGCCAACTTACTATTATCAAGGATGAAAAGGGTAAAGCTACCACCAAAGAAGAGGAAATTAAAACAATAATTAGGAATTATTTTGCCCAACTATATGCCAACAAATTTGACAATCTTAGTGAAATGGATATTTACAAAAATATAAATTGCCCAGATTAACAAAGAGGAAGTAAAATACTTAACCCCATCTCAGAAAAAAAATTGAACAAATTGATGAACTCCCTAGGAAAAAAAGCTCCAGGGCCAGATGGATTTACATGAGATTTCTATCATACATTTAAAGAACAATTAATTCTAATACTATAGGGACTATTTGGGAAAATGGGTGAAGAGTGAGTCTTCAAATTTTTTTTTAAATTCAAATATAGTGTTGATACCTAAACCAGGAAGAGTCAAAACAGAGAAAGAAAACTATAGACCAATTTCTCTAATGATATAGATGCAAAAATTTTAAAAAAAATAGCAAATAGATTACAAACTTATCACAAGAATAATACACTATGACCAGGTAGGATTTACCAGGAATGCAGGGTTGGTTCAATATTAGGAAAACTATCAGCATATTGAGCATATCAACACCAAAACAAGAAACCATGATCATCTCAATAGATGCAGAAAAAGCTTTTGATAAAATACAACACCCATTCCTATTAAAAACACTAGAAAGCATAGGTATAAATGGAGTCTTCCTTAAAATAATAAATGCATCTTCTAAAACCTTCAGCAAGCATTATATGTAATGGGACAGCTAGAAGCATTTCCAATAAGATCAGGGGTGAAACAAGGATGTCCATTATCATCACTGTTCTTCAATATTGTACTGGAAACGTTAGCTTTAGCAATAAGAGAAGAAAAAAATTGAAGGTATTAGAGTAGGTAAAGAAGAAACAAAGCTATCACTCTTTGCAGATGACATGATGATATACTTACAGAATCCTAGAGAATCAAGTAAAAAAAACTATTTGAAATAATAAACAACTTTAGCAAAATTGCAGGCTATAAAATAAACCCACATAAATCATCAACATTTCTGTATATTACCAACAAAGCCCAACAGCAAGAGATAGAAAGAGAAATTACATTTAAATTTAATGTACACATTATAAAGTATTTAGGAGTCTACCTCCCAAGACAAACCTAGGAACTCTATGAATGCAATTGCAAAACAGTTTTCACACAAACAAAATCAGATTTAAATAACTGGGAAAACATTAGTTGCTCATGGGTAGGCCAAGCTAATATAATAAAAATGACAGTCCTACTTAAGTTAATTTGCTTATTCAGTGCCATGCCAATCAAACTACCAAAAAGTATTTTATACAGTTACAAAAAATAAAACAAGATTCATTTGGAAGAAGAAAAGGTCCAGAATATCAAAAGAACTAATAAAAAGAAATGCAGGGGAAGGTGGCCTAGCAATTCCAGATCTTAAATTGTATTATGAAGCAGCAATCATCAAAACTGTTTGGTACTGGCTAAGAAATAGAGTGGTGGATCAGTGTAATAAGTTAAATACAGAAGACACAGTAGTCTATGATTATAGTAATCTATTTTTTCATAAATCCAAAGACCCCAGCTTCTGGGATAAGAACCCACTCTTGGAAAAAAAGTGCTGGGAAAACTGGGAAAGAATTTTTACAACCAGTCTATCTGATAAGGGCCTTATTTCTAAAATATATAGAGAATTAAGACAAATTTATAAGAATACAAACCATTCCCCAATGGATAAATGGTCAAAGGATATGAACAGACAGTTCTCAGATGAAGAAATTAAAGCCATCTATAGTGATATAAAAAAATGCTCTAAATCATTATTGATTAGAGAAATGTAAATCAAACCAACTCTGAGGTAACACATCATACCTATCAGATTGGCCAACATGACAAAACAGGAAAATGATAAATGTTGGAGAAGGTGTGGGGAAACTGGAGCACTAATACATTGTTGGTGGAGTTGTGAAATGATCCAACCATTTTGGAGAAAAATTTGGAAGTATGCCTAAAGGGCTATAGAAATGTGCATACCCTTTGACCCAGCAATAGCACTTCTAGGGTTATATCCCAAAGAGATCAAAACAATAGGAAAAGGACCCACATGTACAAAAATATTCATACAGCTCTTTTTGTGGTGGCAAATAATTGGAAATTGAGAGGATGCCCATCAATTGGGGAATGGCTAAACAGGCTGTGGTATATGAATGTAATGGAATACTATTGTGCTATAAGAAATGATGTAAAGGCTGACTTCAGAAAAACCTGGAGAGACTTGTATGGTCTGATGCTGAGTGAAGTGAGAAAAACCAAGAGAACATTGTACACAATAACAGCCACATTGTGCGATGACTAATATTGATAAACAACCCTTCTCAGCAATGCAAGGATCTAAGACATCTCCAGAGGCCTGGTGAAGGAAAATGCTGTCCATATCCGAAGAGAAAACTATGAAAGTTGAATTGCTATCTTTTTTTCTCTTCTGTTGAGTTTTGATTCATCTTTCTGATGGTTCCTGCTATTCATTTTAATTTTTACTTACAACTTCACTAATGTGAAAATGTGTTTAATAGGAATGTAAATGTGTAGCCCATATCAGATTTTGTGCTGTTTTGGGGAGGATGGTGGGGAGGAAGGGGAGAAAAAATGTAAACACAAAACCATATGGAAGTGATTATTGATATATCAAAAATAAATTAAAAAAATAGAAATAATGAAAAAGAAATAGGTTTCACATTAATCATATGCAAACGACTAAGATCATTACTTCTTCCATTCATTCCCGAGCTTCTTAACATTGCTTTCTTCAATTACGGGCACAACCCAAATCTTTTCTTTCCTTCTCAGAATCAGACCACACTTTCTCTGGATATTCCTCCAAAGCATGTCTTCTAACCATAGGTGTCCTTCTTTTGTGTTAGGCCCTCTTCTCTTTTTACTCTGTAATACTTAATTTATGATCTTCTCAGCTCCCATAGATTTAATTAACATTGGCATATGTCGATGACTTTCAATTCTCATTTTCCTGTCTCAGTCTCTGTGGACATTCAATCTCATATCTCTAACTCGTTCAGACATCTATTTTGCATGTAAAATCATAATAATTAAATTTTCACATTAGTCTTGTTATGAAAGAAGAATTGAAACAAAGGGGGAAAAGCATGCGAAAGAAAAAAAGAAAATAATATGCTTTGTTCTGCATTCAGATACCAAAGCTTCTCTGTGTATGGATAGCATCTTCCATTTTAAGTTATTTTGGAATTTCTTATTGCTGAGAAGAGCTAAGTCTATCATAGTTAATTATCACACAATGTTGCTTTTACTGTGCACAGTGTTCTTCTGGTTCTGCTCATTTCCCTCAGTATCAGTTCATATAAGTCTTTGCAAGTTTTTTCTGAAATCTACCAGCTTCACCATTTCTTACAGAATAATAGAATTTTATTGCATTCATATACCAAAACTTGTTCAGCCATTTTCCAATGATGGTCACTTTCTCAGTTTCCAATTCTATCCACCACAAACAAGAGCTGCTATAAATATTGTTGTACACTTGGGTCTTTTTCACTTTTTATTATCTCTTTGGGATACAGGCCTAGTAGTGTCTGTGAGGTGGTAGATGTAAGGTGGCATCTCAAAGTTGTTTTAATTCACATTTATATAATCAGTAGTGATTTGGAACATGTTTTGTTTGTGCTCATTTTTTTGTTTGCTTTAGATTTATATTCTTAAATGTATTCATTTATTTTTAGTTTTCAACATTCACTTTTATAAGATTTTTATTTCTAAATTTCTCCCCTCTTTACCCTTCCCTTTCCCAGAACACATATAATGTGATATATGCTATATATGTACAATCACATTAAATATATCATGTTGTGAAAGAAGAATCAGAACAAAATGGAAAAACAAAGAGAAAGAAAAAAAGAGAAAATTATGTGATTTGAACTGCATTCAGACTTCATAGTTCCTTCACTGGATGTGGATAGCATTTTCTAAGATGAGTCTTTTGTTATTGTCTTAGATCATTATATTGATGACAAGATCTAAGTCTTTCAAAGCTGGTCATTGCACAGTGTTCCTTTTACTGTGTAAAATGTTCTCCTGGGTTTATTTACTTCAGTTAGCATTAATTCACACAAGTATTTCTAGGTTTTTCTGACATTTGCCTACATATCATTTTTTTATGGATCAATACTATTTCATTATATTCATATACCACAACTTTTTCAGCCATTCCCTAATTCATGGGCATCCCCTCAATTTCCAAATCTTTGTCCCCAAAAAAGAGCTGCTATAAATAATTTTTTACATGTGCATACTTTTCCCTTTTCTACAATGTCTTTGGAATACAGACCTAGTAGTGTATTACTTCAGAGTTATTTTAATTTGCATTTCTCTAATCAATAGTGATTTGCAGAATTTTTCATATGACTAGAGATAGCTTTGATGTCTTCATCTGAAAACTTCCTGTTAATAGCCTTTGACTACTTATCAATGGGAGATTGACTTGTATTCTCATCGATTTGACACAGTTCTCTATATATTTGAGAAACGTGGCCTATATCAGAAACACTGGCAAGTAAAAATTGTTTCCCAGATATCTATTTCCCTGTGAATCTTGGTTGCATTGACTTTGTCTGTGCAAAAACTTTTTGAATTCAATTTAACCAAAATCATCAATTTTGAATTTCATAGTGTTGTCTATCTCTTCTTTACTCATACATACTTCTATTCTCCATAGATCTGAAAGGTAAAATCCTTATTTCTTTGCTCTCCTAATTTTCTTATGGTGTCCCCCTTTATGTCTAAATTTTGCACACTTTTTGACCTAATCTTAGTATACAGTGTGAGATGTTGGTCTATGCCTAGTTTCGGCCAAACGAGTTTCCAGTTTTCCCAGCAGATTTTGTCAGACACTGAGCTCATATCCCAGAAGCTGAGGTCTTTGGGTTTATCAAACAATAGTTTACTGTAGTCATTGACTATTGTGTCCTGTGTACCTAATATATTCCATTGATCCACCACTCTATTTCCTAGCCAGTACCAAGTAGTTTAGATGATTACCACTTCATAATACAGTTTTAGATCTATTATGGCCAAGTCATTTTTCCTTGCATTTTTTCCCATTACTTTCCTTGATGTTCTTTATGATTTATTCTTCCAGATGAATTATGTCACTATTTTTTTCTAGTTCTACAAAATTGTTTTGGTAGTTTGATTAGTATGGCAATGAATAAGGAAATTATTTAGGTAGAATTTAATTTTTATTATATTAGCGTGGTCTACTCATGAGCAGTCGATATTTTCCCAGTTGTTTAGATTTGATTTTATTCATGTGTAAAAAATTTTGTAATTGTGTTCATATACTTCCTGGGTTTTTTTTGGCAAGTAGGTTCCCAAATACTTTATATTGTCTACTTTTATTTTGAATGGAATTGTTATTTCTATTTCTTGCTACTGAGTTTTGTTAGTATTATATAGAAATGCAGATTAATTATTTGGATTTATATTATATGCTGCAATTTTGCTGAAGTTAATTGTTTCAAGTAGCTTTTTAGTTGATTACCTAGTATTCTCTAAGTATACAATGGTATCATCTCTAAAGTGTGATAGTGTTGTTTTATCATTTCATATTCTAATTGAATTTCTTTTGCTTCTCTTCTTGATGAAGCTAACATTGCCATGCAATATTGAATAATACTGGTGATAAGAGACATCTTTTTTCACCCCTGATCAGCTTCTAGTTTATCCTCATCTCATATATAAGGCTTGCTGATGGTTTTAAAAGAAGAATAATTATCATTTTAAGGAAAACTCTGTACATTCTTGTGCTCTCTAACGGTTTTAATAGTAATGAGTGGTGTATTTTGTCAAAAGCTTTTTCTGCATCTACTGAGATATTCATATGATATGTTTGTTGTTGTTGTTGTTGTTGATATGTTCAATTCAGCTGATACTTTTCCTAATATTGAACAGCCCTGCATCCCTTGAACGATCCCACCTGGTCAGTGTATTGACCTGGTGATAAAATGTTGCAACTTCTTTTTTTTTTTTTTAATTTTGACATCAAGATTCATTAGGGAAATTAGTCTGAAATTTTCTGTCCTTGTTTTGGCTCTTTTTCGGTTAGTTATCAGCACCAAATTTTTGTCACAAAACACATTTTTGGACTCCTTCTTTGCCCTTTTTCTCCAATAGTTCATAAAATATTAGAATTAGTTGTCCTTTAAATGATTGGTAGAATTCACTTGTAAATCCATCTGGCCCTGGAATTTTTTTTCTTAGGGAGCTCACTGATGGCTTGTTCAATTTATTTTTCTTTTTTTCCCCCTATAATGGAGTTCTTTAAGTATTTTATTTCCTCTTCTGTTCATCTGGGCAAATTTAATTTCTTAAAATATTCATCCACTTCACTAATATTGTCAGATTTATTGGCTTAAAGTTGAACAAAATAGCTCCTAAGTATTATTGTAACTTTCCTTCATAGTTGTTGAATTTACACTGTCATTTTTTGATACTGGTAATTTGGTTTTCTTCTTGCTCTTTTTTAATCAAGTTAATCAAAAGTTAATCAATTTTTTTTAATAAAAGCAGCTCTTAGTTTTACTTATTAGTTCAATAGCTTTCTTACTTTCGTTTCATTTATGTCTCATTTGATTTTAGGAATTTTTATTTGGCATCTAATGGAGGATTCTTTTATTTGTTCCTTTTCTTACTTTCTTGGTTGCCAGCCCAATGCATTGATCTGTTCTTTCTCTGTTTTACTCATGTAAGCATTTAGAGACACAAAATTTCCCATAATTACTTCTTGGGCTGAATCACATAAGTTTAAGTATGTTGTCTCATTATTGTCATTCACTTTGATGAAATTGTTTATTGTTTCAATGATTTGTTTTTTTAAATCACTCATTCTTTAGGATTGTAGTATTTAGTTTCTAATGAATTTTTAGTCTATCTTTCCATGGTCTTTTACAACTAATTTTTATTGCATAATGATATGAAAAGGATGGATGCATTTAATATTTCTGCCTATTTGCATTGGATTGTGAGGTTTATATCCCTTAACACATGGTCAATATTTGGGTTAATTTCATGCATTACTGAGAAAATGTATATTCCTTTATAACCCCATACATTTTTCTCCAGAAGTCTATCATATCTAAATTTTCTAAACTTCTATTCGCCTTAACTTCCTTCTTATTAATTTTATGGTTAGATTTAAATATTTCTGAGGGGAGAGGTCTCCCATTATTATAATTTTTCTATCCATTACTTCCTGTAATTAATTTAATTTATCTAAGAATCTGGATGCTATTCCACTAGGTACATATGTTTAGTTAGCATTGATATTACTTCATTGTCTATGGTACCCTTTAGTACGATGAACTTTCTTTCCTTATCTCTTTTAATTAGACCTGTTTTTCCTTTTACTTTGCTTAGGACAGGATTGCTACTGCAGATTTTTTTTTTACTTTAGCTATAGCATAATATATTCTACTTCAGCCTTTCACTTTTGCTCTCTATATATCTCTCCTTCAAATGTGTTTTAAGATTCTGTTTTTTTTTTTAATCTACCCTTCTATTATCTTTTCTTTCAGGAGAGAGCTCATCTCATTCACATCCAGAATTATGATTACTAACTGTATTTTTCTCCATCCTCTTCCCCCACCCAGTTATACTTTTCTCTGCCTTTTTCCCCTGTTCCTCCTTACCAGTGGTTTCCTTCTGACCACTACTTCCCTCAATTTGGCCTTCCTTCTGTCAGTCCCACATCCCTTTTCTTTCCATTCCTACTTCCCTATAGGATAAGATAAATTTCTATACCCAACTGGGTGAATATGCTATTCTGTTTGGAGCTTAATCCAATGAAAGTAAGGTTCAAACAATGCTCATCCCTGCCCTTGTTTTCTTTTACTGTAATAGGTCTTTTGTGTCATTTCCTGTGATTTAATTTACCCCATTCTACCACCCCTTTCCTCTTATCCCAGTACAATTCTTTTTTTACCTCTTTTTTATTTTGTCTTCACATCAAAGTCGACTTAAACCTACAGGCTTCATCTATGTATACCCCTTCTAAATGTTGTAATAAACATAAGGTTCTCAAGTTATAAGAATCATCTTCCCATTGCAGGGATGTGAACAGTTTAACCTCATAAAATGACATTTTTCCCTTCCATGTTTCCCTTTTTATGCTTCTCTTGAGCCTTTTATTTGAAAATTGGATTTTCTTTTCAGCTCTGGTCTTTTCATTAAGGAAAGTTTGAAAGTCCTCTAATTCATTGAATATCCCATACTTTCCCCTGAGAAAAATTCCACCTCCTTTGCCTTCTGGAATATCATATTCCAAGCCCTCCAGTCTTTTAATGTAGAAGCTGCTAAGTCCTGTGTAATACTGACTGTGGTTCCTTGATATTTTTTTTTCTAACTGCTTGCAGTATTTTCTCCTTGAACTGATAATCCTGGAATTTGGCTACAATATTCTTTAGAGTTTTCATTTTGTTATCTCTTTCAGGAGGTGATTGGTGTTTTCTTTCAATGACTATTGTACCCTCTGGTTGTAGGATATCAAGGCAGTTTTCCTTCATAATTGCTTGATAGATGGTGTCCAGTCTTTTTTTTTTTATCATGGGTTTCAGGTAGTACAATAATTCTTAAGATATATCCTGATATTTTTTCTACATCAGTTGTCTTTCCAGTGAGGTATTTTATATTTTTTTAATTTTTTTTCATTCTTTTCACTTTCACTAATTCTTGATCTCTTGTACTCATTAGCTTCCTCTTGCCCAATTCCACTTTTTTAAGGAATAATTTTCTTCAGTTAGCTTTTGTACCTCCTTTTCCACGTGGCCAATTATGCATTTTTATAAATTGTTTTCCTCAGTGGATTTTTTCCCCTATTTTTCCAATTATATGTTTTTTAGTGTATTTTTTTTAAAGCAATTGGGGTTAAGTGATTTGCGCATGGTCACACAGCTATTAAGTGTCAAGTGTCTGGTCTGAGGCCGGATTTCAACTCAGTTACTCCTGATGTCAGGATGATGCTCTACCCACTGTTCCACCTAGCACCTTCAAAATTATATGTTTCAAAGACATGTTTTCTTTGGTCGTTTTTTATCCATCTTTTTCTGAGCTTTAGATTCTCCTTTGCAAACACCTCATTTATTTCCTCAATTGTTCTTCAATCAATATTATTTGTGGAACAGTATGAATTCTCGCTCTAGACATGGTTTTAGGAGTAAAAAGAAAAGTCCAAGGTTGAGCCTCAGGAGAGACTTCAGAAAATAAAAGTAAGAAGGGCCTGAGCCTTGGGACGTCATTGCCTACATATTGAGAGTAGAACTTAATTATATTAATATCTGCTAAAAAAAAAGAATAACAAAAACAATAAGAAGGCAAAAGAGAAAGAACAAAACCATAGGTATTTATTGGGGGAAAGAGAAGATCTGGGTTCATATTCAGAGGAAAATAGTGCAGATAAAAAAGCCAGCCTTTTGTCTTTTTTTTTAATTATTAATTAATTAATTTTTAATTTTCAACATTCACTTCCATAAGATTTTCAGTTTTAAATTTTCTCCCCCTTCTTCTCCTCCCACCCTCCCCAATTCAGAGTACAATCTGATATAGGACTTACTTATACATTAATGTAAAACATATTTCCACATTAGTCATGATGTAAAGAAAAATTAAAAATAATGGGAGTAACGACTAGAAAGAAGAAACAAAACAAAACAACAAAAGAAATGGAGAGAAATTAATATGCTTCCTTCTGTATTCAGATTCCAAAGTTCTTTCTCTGGATGTGGATATTGTTTTCAATTGTGAGTATTTTGGAGTGCCTAAAACCCCAGAATTACTGAGAAGGGCTAAGCCTATCAGTCAGTCATTGCACAATGTGGCTGTTACTGTGTACAATGTTATCTTGGTTTTGCTCATTTCACTAAGCTTAATTTTGTATAAGTTTTTCCAGGCTTTTAAACAACATATTGTGGGATTATGTTTATTAATCCACTCTGCTTTTTGCTTCCATTTTATGGGAGAGTTCATCCTATTGACATTTACAGTTATGATTAATGTCTGTAACTTTATCTCTATCCTATCCCTACTCCCATTTATGTTTTTCCTCTCTTTTTTCTCTCTTTCTCTCCTCACTAGAGTTTTGCTTTTATTTACCACCTACCTCAGTTTTCCACCACTTCTATCATCTCCCTCCCTTTTCTTTCCCCTTTGCCTTCCTACTTCCTGTAGGATAAGTTAGATTTCTATACCTAACTTATTATGCTATTCCCTCTTTGAACCAAATCTGATAAGAGTAAAGTTCAAACAATGCTTATCTCCCTCCTTTCCTTCCCTCCACTGCAATAGTTTTTGTGCCTTTTCACGTGATGCAAATTACTCTTGTCAGCCTCCTCTTTTCCTCTTCTCCCAGAACAATCCCTTTTCACCGCTTAATTAGATTTTTTTTATCATCACATCAAAGTCAATTTATATCTATGCCCTCTGTCTATCGATACCCCTTTTAAATGTCATAATAACAATACAGTTCTTAAGCATTCTAAGTGTCACCTTCCCTTGTAGGGATGTCACTATTTGCCCTTATTAATAACATGTTACTTTTTTTCTTTCTAGCTTACTTTTTTATGCCTCTCTTGAGTATTGTATTTAAAGATCAAGTCTTCTGTTAATCTCTGGTCTTTTCACCAGGAAGGACTGGAAGACTCCTCTTTTGTTGAATGTCCATCTTTTCCCCTGAAAGATTAAGTTGATTTTCACTGTGTAGTTGATCCTTGGTTGTAATCTAGCCTCCTTTGCCTTATGTAACATTGCATTCCATACCCTCTGATCTTTTAACATAGAAGCTGCAAGGTCTTGCATAATCCTGACAGTGGTTCCATGATATCTAAATTATTTCTTTCTGCCTGCTTGCTGTGTATTCTCTTTGACCTAATAATTTTGGAATGAGGCCAAAATATTCTATGACATTTTCACTTTGTGATCTCTTTCAGGAAATGATTGGTGGATTCTTTCTATGGCTATTTAATCTTCTGGTTCTAAGACTTCAGGGAAGTTTTCCTTGGCAATTTCCTGAAAGATGCTGTCCAGGCTTTTTGTTTTCATCATGGATTTCATGTAGAGCAATAATTTTTAAATTGTCTATTTTCCTGAGTCTATTTTCCACATAACTTGTTTTACCAATGAGATATTTTGCATTTTCTCCTATTTTTTTTCATTCTTTTCTTTCTGTTTTACTGACTCCTGATATCTCATAGAGTCATCAGCTTCCACTTGCCCAATTCTAATTTTTAATGAATTGTTTCCTTCTATGAGATTCTGTATCTCCTTTTCCATTTGGCCTATTTTACTTTTTAAGGAGTTCTCTTCAGTGAGTTTTTGTGCCTCCTTTTCCATTTGGCCAATTGTAATTTTTAAGGAGTTGATTTCTTCAGTGTACTTTTTCCCCCCATGTGACTAATTGCATTTTTTAAAGATTTGTTTTTTACAACGAATTTTTGTCCTTCCTTTATCAAGTTATTGACTCTCTCTTGTAGACTTCTCATTTCTTTTCCTAATTTTTCTTTTACCTCTCATATCTGACATTTAAAAATCCTTCTTGAGCTCTTCCAAGGAAGCTTTTAGGGCCTGAGACTAGTTCATCTTCCCCTTTGAGGATTTGGTTGTGGGTATATTGATGATGTTGTTCTCTTCTGAATTTGTGCCTTGATCTTTAATGAGAATTTATGGTCATTGTCCATTTCTAGTTTCTACTCATGATATTTGACTATTGCCTCACTTTTAAAGTTGAGCTCTCCTGCTGTAACTCAGGGGACACTGACTCAAGCTCCTTGCACTGGGACCCTGGGACCTAGTCACTGGATTTGTCTGCTGGTATCTCAGATGCTGGGAGCTGGAGGCTGCAGAGGTTTGGCAGCTTACTTGATTCTGAGCTGGGGTCAGCAGCACTGGAATTTTTGGGGTGGGTCTGGAGTCTGGCCCCTGGGGGATGCCTGCTTACTTGGGCTTCTTTAAGTACTCAAATGTTTGGCTACTGGAGGATGTCTGCCAGCCTGGAGTTGTGCTGAAGCATTGAGAGATTTGGCTACTAGAGAATGCCAGTGCACATTGTTGCTTTCCAAGCTGATGTTATCAGTCCCCCTGCCTGTTTTGAGATACTGTGGTGTTCCTGATATTGGCGCTTGCTTGCTCCATTACCCTGGAGCTTAGGATCTCCCTCTGGTTTTCTGAGGTGGGACTTCCCACTAGCTTGCTGAGACACTTCCCATCCTGTATTTTTCCCCTTTCCCCAGAGTGAGAAGGGCATTTACCATTAATTCACCCAAGCTTCCTAGGGTATAAGAATGTTGCAGTCCATCTTTATGCTGTCTCAGCTGTTCCAGGGTTTTTCTTGGATGGTATTTTCTGGGCTTTTGGAGATCAATAAAGGAGGGTGAGAGAGGCTTACATCTTACTCAGGCATTTTAGCTTTCAGTAGTCTAAGGTGTTCCATGCAAAATCACATTTTATTCATAATGTCTTCTGTATTGAACTGCCAAAGTTCTTAAAATTATAATACTAATAATTAAATCCTTTGGATCTTAGGCAGTTTTCACCCCAAGGGTTTCCTCAAAATTCAATTAAAATTAACAAATATTTCTTAAGTACATAGCATGTATTCTATACTGTGTTAAGCATTGAGGGTACCAAAGGAAAAGCAGATGGAGCTCTTGACCTTGATGATCTGGTCTGGGGGTTAAGTTTTACACGCATAAGTTAAATAGATATTTTTTGGAAGGAGAAAACTGTAACAATTATGCAAATAAAGAACTTTCATACAGCTACAACATAAATTGAACTTTTTAAAAGCAAATACCCTATAAAGGTACAATATTAAAAAAAAATCTAGCATATTTATTTTTAAATTACAGTTCCTAAAATGAGAACTAAGTGTAAGTCACTGTTGTGTGGTATATAGGTAATATAGAATGGCACTTGTCAGGAGAGGATGACAAGGAGGAGATGAAGATGGGAGCCTCAGTAGGATGAGAAATGTTGTTAATTTCATAAATTTGCCAAGGTGACATAATTATAGAGCTAGATATGGCAGGAATTTCATATCTCCTCTTTTCTTTTTCTTTTTTTTAATTTATGGAATAAAATAAATATTTCTGTATCATAGTACAATATAAAAAAAGATGATTGCATGTGAAACTGCAAATCTACTATTCATTATTTGCTATTACTTTCAAATACACAACAAAATTATCATGTAAATTTCTGTTTTTCTTCCATCTCCCTCCACACTGCAGAAAGCTAGCATTAGACACAAATAAGTATATATGTATAAAATTATCCTGTAAATACTATCTTTTTTTTTTATCAGTTCTTTCTCTGGATACAGATAGTATCTTTCTTAGTATATCCTTTTTAGTTGATATGGGTAATTATACTAGCCAAACATGTTTTACAAAAATAAAATGAGGTTTATATAATGGGAGAAGTATTAATTTTCCATAGTAGTAAGGAGGACATAATAAATAACTATTTTACCCACATAATTTATATGTTTAATGCCATCCCAATTAAATAGCCATTTTTTACTGAATTATAAAAGGAATAATTTTGTTTAATTAATTAATTTTTAGATTTCAACATTTGCTTTTATCAGATTTTGAGTTCTAAACTTTCCCCCTCCCTCTGTCTCCCTCCCCCTAGATGGCATGTTATTTAATATGTGCCACACATATATGATCATATTAAATATATTTCCAAATTAGTCATATAAAAATGAATCAGAACCAAACAGAAAAATCATGAGAAAGAAACACAAATATCAACAAAAAAGATAAAATAGTGTTCTTCAATCTATATTCTGACTCTGTAGTTCTTTTTCTGACTCTGTAGTTCTTTCTCTTAATATGAATAGCACTTTCCATCATTCCCCCTTTTTTTTGAATTGTCTTAAATCATTGCATTTCTCAGAAGAGTTAAGTCTAAGAAAGCTGGGCATAGCACAGTGTTGTTGTTACTGTACACAGTGCTCACTTCGTTCTACTCACTTCACTCATCATCATTTCATGCAAGTCTGTCCAGATTTTTCTGAAATTCCCCTGTTCATCATTTCTTATGGATTAATATTATTCAGTTGCATTCAAATACCATAACTTGCTCAGTCATTGGCCAATTGATGAGCATCCCTTTAATTTCCAATTCTTTTCCTCCACAAAAAGAGCTTCTATAAATATTTTTGCACATATGGGTTCTTTTTGCTTTCTGTGATCTCTCTGGGATACAGACCTTATAGTACTATTTCTGTGTCATAGATTATGGGCAGTTTTATAGCCCTTTGGGCATAGTTCCAAATTGTTCTCCAGAATGAATGGATTATTTCAGAATTCAAACAATAATGCATTATTCTTCCATTTTTTCCCACATTTCCTACAACATTTATTATTTTCCTGTTTTGTCATGTTAACCAATATGATAAGTGTGATGTGGTACCTTAGAGTCATTTCAATTTGGATGTCTCTAATAAATAATGATTTAAAGTATTTTTTTCTCATATCATGTGAGATAGCTTTACTTTCCTCATCCAAAACTTCCATATTCTTTGACCATTTATCAATTTGGGAATAACATTTTTTTAATAGATTTGACTCATTTCCCTATATATTTTTGAAATGACACCTTTATCAGAGACACTGGCTGTAAAAATTGTTTTCCAGCTTTCTGCTTCCCTTCCAATCTGAGTTGCATTGGCTTTGTATGAGGGGGAAAACACTTTATAATTTAATGTAATGAATGCATTTAATAATCTTATCTATGTCTTGTTTGTTCATAAATTCTTCCCTTCTCCAGAAATCTGAGTGTTAAACTATTACTTGCTGTTCTAATTTGCTTATAGTTTCAGCTTTTATATCTAAATCATGTACCCATTTTGACCTTATCTTGATATACAATGTAAGATGTTAGTCTATACTTAGTTTCTGAGATACTGTTTTCCAGTTTTCTCAACAGTCATTGAATTGTGAGTTATTATCCCAGAAACTGGAGTCTTTGGCTTTTACCAAATAGTAGATTAATATAATCGTTGACTACTGTGTCTTTTGTAACTAACCAATTCCACCAACACATCATTGCATTTCTTATCCAGTACCAAGTAGTTTTGATGATTGCTACTTTATAATATAGTTTTATGTCTGATACAGCTGGGCCATCTTCTCTTGATTTTTTTTTCATTGACTCTCCTGATATTCTAGACATCTTGTTCTTCCAGATGAATTTTGTTTTTATTTCCTGTATCTCTATAAAATAATTTCTGCTAGTTTGATTGGTATGACACTAAATAATTGAACCAATTTAGGTAGAATTGTCATTTTCATATATTAGCTCAGCATACCCATGAGCAATTGATATTTTTCCAATTATTTAGATTTTAATTTATTTGTGCAAAGAGTTTTATAATTATGTTCATATAGTTCCTTGGTTTGTCTTGGCAGACAGACTCCCAAATCTTTTATATTGTCTACCATTACTTTAAATGGAATTTCTCTATTTCTTGCTGCTGGACTTTGCTAGTAATATACAGAAATGCCAATGACTTATGTGGGTTTATTTCATATCTTGAAACTTTACTAAAGGTCTTTATTATTTCAAGTATTTTAATTGATTCTATGAGATTCTTTAATACTTCATCATATCATCTGCAAGTAGTGATAGTTTTGTTTCTTCGTTGTCTAAAAACAGTAAAAAAATTTCGAACTATCAAGAATATCAAAGGAAATAATGAAGCATTGTAAAGGAAGGAGGTTCAGCAATACCAGATTTTAAACTGTATTATAAGACAGTAATTGTGAAAACTATGTGGTACTGGGTAAGAAATGGAAAGTTAAATCAATGGAATAGAAAATATTATATAATTCACAGCAGCAAATAAACATAATAACCTTATATTTGACAATTATAAAAATAAAATTTTGGCATAAGAATTCATTATTTAATAAA